>NC_134489.1:15741823-16041823 GCF_040206685.1 Ascaphus truei
CCCTGTGGTGTACATGACCATAGAGGGCCCTAACCCAAGCACCCTCGTGATGTGCCAGACACAAAATGGATCTTGGAATTGCCCTGCATGCTGTCAAACACCTGTAGGTGATATGACTTTGTTAGAGAGGGACTCAATGTGCAAGACCTGCTTCAGTGCTGGTTACTGAACATGATCTAATATTTAATCTCATTCTGTATGTGCTGTATTCATGTGGAATGTATCTATTTTGCCTAAACTAGTGTAACACAATTCATACTAGACTAATACATATTCTTCGCCCCTTTTTTTCACTGTGTGACTTTAAAATGGACTCTTGTATCTCCTATTTTTATATTGAACACCAATCACAAAATTAAACACTATTAAGTAAAATCAGAAGTGCTGGATTTGTATGCGAACCTGTTCTACATTATTGATCTGTGACACCTTGGATTCAACCTTTATGAAGTGCCCTACCTCCCCCTCTCCCCCTCCTCAAGGGCCACCAACATGTCAGGTTTTCATGATATTCCTGGTTCAGCACAGGTGGCTCATTAAGTTGCTCAGTCTTCGAATTGCCCACCCCTGAGTTAGGATATGTTTTGATGTTCTGCATAAACACTGACATTAAGTCCGATGGAAACCATTCTACTTCTTAATGGGCTATGTTGTGTTATCTGGATAAACAACATCCCACATTACATAGGTACAGAGCTATAGCCATAGACTTACCTTTAAAAAGTATGGGATCAAACCCTCTGACTGAAACTGTAGGAAATTCCCCAATATAGGAAGAGGGAAGGGGCCTGGGGGCAGTTTTCTTCTCTTCCACATATTCTTCCCGACAGTGAGTATAACCAAACAGGTGATAAAAGCCACAAAGATGAGAGCGAAATCATTCACATCCAACATATTCTCGGTAGCCTGCACCAGAATTTACCAAAACCGTTGTGTAGTAACCGGACTGTCTATATCTGTGTCTGTTCTCAATAATGTTTTCTGAAATAGAAGGGAATGTGGGCGTTTTTGTTTCCACTAGTCGAGGCTGAACTGGATCTGTTGTTTCCACATGTCCTGATGTGACTTTTGGGATTCTATACGCTTTGCAAATTTGTGTATTAAAAGTGCCAGTTCTGTTCCTATTTGAATGTGCATGGATCAGTTTCATGTATGTACTGTAGAACTGTATGCCATCTTAACATTATAGAGATTAGGAAAAATATATATATTTTTTTTTTTTAAAACGTCCACAATTTACTAAAAGGGTTTTATATTTTAAAAAAAAACTCTACGTAAGTACCAGCACTCACTGTCTAATAGCTGTGGTGCTGCTCCTTGTGCTCGTGTGGAGGGCCGAGGCACTCCACACGAGCACAAGGAGCAGAGCCACAGGCTATTAGACAGTGAGTGCTGGTACTTACGTAGATTTGTTTGTACTATACAGGGGAATAAGGGTCCCCTTTGGTTCCGTGCACCCTGCAATTGCATAAATGTAACACTATCAGAGTGCTGTCTATCGTCCCCTTTTACCCTTATATTTTTTGTTACGAAGGTGTCCATCTCCTATATTAATCCCATTCAAAATCCTACTGCCGTTACTTTATTTTGATCCTAGAGGGGAGTGAGAAACTATTTTAGACCTGGCATTTACAGTACAGTCAGCACAGGTATGGGGAAAGGGGTTGGTGGTTACTCATGAGTCCTTCAAATGTATCAGATCATTACATATACATACATTATATTAATTATATAGGATATAAACATCAACACAGATAAAAATGCGCTTGAAACGCATATGACGACTACTGTTGTAACTATTTGAGTCCCACCTTTATCCCTGATTGATTACAGTGCAGGGGAGTGGAATGTGAGCAGCTGTCAACTGATATAGGGATGAGCGGACGTGTGTGCACAGTGTCACTGCTGTATTGGCTTACTGGTAGTATTGGCCCAAGCTCGGTACCGGTATCTAAATCCACAAAAATCACATAAGGTTGACAGACTGCGTATATGGAGTAGTATACTGTATGCAAAAGAGGGTGTATCATACATGGAGAGCTCTGTGGTCATGTGATGACCTGAAGACCATGCTCATCTATAGATGTTCACATAAGTAACACACTCACTCTAAAGGTATACACTCAGAGCACCTTAACCCTTTCTGAACCAGGTGTTCAGAAGTCAGCAAAGCATAGGCTTGTTGCTCCCTTAGTGTGATGTGGTGCTAATATACACATGAAGGTTTTGCTTTCAAACTCCCTTCCCTATCATAAACACCATGCAATACAGATCACTGCTGCACAGAAAACAGGGAGGGGACTTAACCATAGAGTCAGTGAGACAGGTGACTCTGTTTGCTCCGTGAGATGTAAGAGACATAAATATTCCCAGCATAAGTTCAACTGAGCAGCACCATTAGTACCCACTTAGGGAATGCTTCCATAATAAAGGTGAGTACACCCACGGTTAGGACATAAATTGTGCT
Source organism: Ascaphus truei (assembly GCF_040206685.1). Taxonomy (NCBI): domain Eukaryota; kingdom Metazoa; phylum Chordata; class Amphibia; order Anura; family Ascaphidae; genus Ascaphus; species Ascaphus truei. The sequence continues at coordinate 15,744,291 of NC_134489.1, forward strand.
CCTAACATATGGTAGATATGGCTGTGCAGAGAACCTTCCTCTACTATCTGATGGGTCTCAAGTTAAAAATATAATGAAAGCAAAGCTGTCCTGCATATAAGGCCTCTTGGTTTGATTTTTTTGCCCGTTTGTATGCTTTATTCACACAAGCCTTGCTTGATGAATCTGTTGGTCCTGATCTCAGATTGTTTTTCAAAATCTAGTGGGGTGGAACAATTCCTCCTAGCTCCGAGGAATTGTCCTGTCAGAATCCCTTCCACTAAGGGTCTTGGGTGGTGGCTTGTATAAAGAAGGAGATTGTATGTAGCCGTAGGTTTAGTGGCTCAACCATTAGGTGCATACTTTATTTGCATACCGGTTGAGGTTACCAAGACAACCGTGCAGCTTAAATAGCAGGGAATTTGCATTGTACCTCCTACCCCTGAAGAAGTTCAGTTCCGTGAACGAAACGCGCGTCGGGTAATGACGTGACTGTCACGTCATCAGCGCGACTGAAGCGGTAGCTTCAGATTCATGTACAGCAGTGACTCAATCTATCTAGCTATTTAACTAAGATTTGGGCCATACATGGTAGCCACTAGTTGAGATAGCTGTGCTATAGAGAGTATAGAAGGGCACTTTCTTGAGTCTTGCGGTATAGGTTCGTCTAAGTTGGTATGCAGACACGGCAACAGGATGTACTATACTGTACATGACTGTCCAGGGCTATTCAATCAGGCACATACATCACTACAGAGACCATACTTGGGGACTAACCTTTATGGCATTAACAGGAGTAATATGAAGGGCAGCTTTGCTTTCATTATATTTTTATCCTGAGACCCCTCAGATAGTAGAGGAAGGTTCTCTGCACAGCCATATCTACCATATGTTAGGAGCACAATTTATGTCCTAACAGTGGGTGGTCTCACCTTTATTATGGAAGCATTCCCTAAGTGGGTACTAATGGTGCTGCTCAGTTGAACTTATGCTGGGAATATTTATGTCTCTTACATCTCATGGAGCAAACAGAGCCACCTATCTCACTGAGACTCTATGGTTAAGTCCCCTCCCTGTTTTCTGTGCAGCAGTGATCTGTATTGCATGGTGTTTATGATAGGGAAGGAAGTTGAAGGCAAAGCCTTCATGTGTATATTAGCACCACATCACACTCAGTGAGCAACAAGCCTATGCTTTGCTGACTTCTGAACACCTGGTTCAGAAAGGGTTAAGGTGCTCTGAGTGTATACCTTTAGAGTGAGTGTGTTACTTATGTGAACATCTATAGATGAGCATGGTCTTCAGGTCATCACATGACCACAGAGCTCTCCATGTATGATACACCCTCTTTTGCATACAGTATACTACTCCATATACGCAGTCTGTCAACCTTATGTGATTTTTGTGGATTTAGATACCGGTACCGAGCTTGGGCCAATACTACCAGTAAGCTTATACAGCAGTGACACTGTGCACACACGGCCGCTCAGCCCTATATCAGTTGACAGCTGCTCACATTCCACTCCCCTGCACTGTAATCAATCAGGGATAAAGGTGGGATTCAAATAGTTACAACAGTAGTCGAGTCATGCGCATTTTTATCTGTGTTGATGTTTTAATCCTATATAATTAATAACATTTATTTATTTTGCTATTAGTAGAGTTTGTGTGCGTCCTAGTAGGGTCTTCTCTCTTTCGTGTAATTCATATGTATATACCCTGATAGCACCACTCTAAAAAGTTTTGATCATATCGGTAGGCTGAGCAGGCATTTCGTGGTTTTTTTGTATACATTAAATATACATAACACAGGTACAGAGAATTGTCGGTGTGAATTTTGTTTTGTTCACTCTTTTGCTATCAGAATTACCAGCAATGCTTTACTCTGCAACACATTAAATAACTGCATGTTATTACACTGCTCTGTATGTTATTATATTATTCTGCATGTTATTTTATTATTCTGCATGTTATTCTGTTTTATCGCTCTGCATGGTATTATACCTCATATCATGGTATTATATTCTGTATGTTATTTTATTATATCCCTTTGTTCTGCATGTTATTACAGTATATTACTCTGCATGCTGTAATATTACTCTGCATTTTATTCTATTATTCTGCATGTTATTCTATTACTTTGCATTTTAATATACTGTATTACTCTGCATGTTATTATATTACATTGGATTTTATTACATCTCACTGTATGTTATTATATTATTCGATGTGCTGCTATATTTCTCCACCCATCCACAAGCTCCATTTTTATGGAATTTAAAGCTCCCTGTCAGTTTATCAATAACTACCTCGCAAGGAATCCTAATCAGTTTTACAAGTACTTTATTCACCCCAAAAAGGGAAAAAAAGGTGCAAATCGATGGTACACTGGCGACACACTTTATTCGAGCTCGGCTAGTCCCACGAATTCGGGTATACCCGGGTGTATTGAGGTTTGTGACTGTTTTCTGCCCGAGTACATTGGGTTATTTTCCAGGCAGGGATTGAAGCATTTTATTCCCGCTGGCTGCAATACTGCACAGTATATATATATATATACTGCATTACAATTCATGAATTTATGCCATCTGGTAGACACGCGAAGCATTGCAGCCTATTAAATCCTAATCATTATCATTTAACAGATCAGCCAACCATCAGCCAGGCATGAACCCAGGCTGGGAAGGCAAACGCAACGGGGCTTGTCAGAGGTGAGGAGCGGCGCATTCCAGGTATCTGCCAGGTACATAATGGGTATTTGCTCGAATAAAGTGTGTCGGTGCAGTAGGATCCTTTTTAATTTAAATAAGCCTAAACCTGTTATAATCCTCACAGGGCTCTTTTCAGATAGGTAACCTATTTGATCCCTGTCAAAAATGAATATGTATTTATTTGTATTTACTTACTCTGGTAATGACGGCCTCATTAGTACTTTCCAAATGAAGAATATTAAGGTACGTAACTATATAATTTGTCATATTGGATGTAGCACTAAGCCATCTTGTCTTTTGGAGCATTAAGAGAAGTTATAAGTAGCAGTTATAGGGAGCAATCGGAGGAGTAAGTGAGTGTACAAAATGAATAGACGATACTTGTCTGTGGCTAGCGAAATGCATTTATTTATGCGAGCTTTCGAGATACACTGTCAGTAAATCCTATAACTTCATTTGAGTACAGTACAATGTGGTATCTTCCATACCAATATATCTACAGTATCACTAGTTTTGCACAGTCACTAATACAGTGACATTATCGGGGTACGAAGGAGAGCTGGTAAGATATAGGGACATTTGCAAATCCAGTCATTCTGGGTGTGATGTCGGATTCTGTAAATTGCATCTGTGAGGTCAGCGTGAAGGTCTGTAGGATGGTGGTGAGGAAAAGGAAGAGCTCCATCCGGGCCAGACCCTCCCCGAGGCACATCCGCTTCCCTGGGACAAGAGAAAGTGAGGGTTTAGGGGATTAAAAAGTTCTATGGGTCAAACGAGCAATGTATTCTCCAGTATCTTCATGCATATTGAATAGGGACCTTAACATTTTATCATATTGTCATAAGAGTGATGAATCGTACCCATGGAAAACGGCATAAAGGCCTCATTTTTCTTGAAGCATCCATTGCTGTCCAAGAAGTGGTTGGGGTTGAATATATAAGGTGTAGAAAACTGTGTGGGGTCCCGGAGAACGGAGCACAGCAGAGTGCAGATGTTGGTGCCCTAGAGAAACAGAACATACAGTACACTTTCTTGTTTTTTTTTTGTTTTTTTTTAAACAAAGCATATTTTTGACAGGCATTTTCCCAAGTCAGTGATTACCTGGGAAAACCCCTTTGCTGACTTTAATGTCCTGCTACACATTGACGCATAAGGTAGGCCTAACCATCCATCCTGGGCCAAGTTCCCCCTTCACTCACCCCCTCTGCCCCCAATAAACCAGCTACTGTGCCTTAACCCCTTCATTGGCGCTAAGATAATGAAGCTGTTTTAATGTTAATTTTACTAATAGTGTGCGGGAGCAGGGGGGCTCCTGAGTTGAACCGCATTAATTTCAGCCTCGGGAACCCCCGGCTTTCCTAGATATAGGCCCCGGTATGGGGTGCCGATATCCCCCTGCAATGTTTAAATCTCCCGTGTCACGTGACCGGGAGGTTTAAATGCACAGGCGATACCAGCACCCCATACTGGGTCCTTTAACTCGGGAAGCAGGGGTCCCCCGAAGCTGACATTAATGCGGTACACCTCAGGAGACCCCCTGCTCCCGTACAATATTAGTACAATTCACATTAAAGTAATGATTTTTTTTAATACTAGTGTGCAGGAGCAGGGGGTCTCCTGAGCTGATCACTGATTTAAACCTTGCGGACCCCCTGTTTCCTGAGTTATAGCCTCTTAAGCCTGCTGCAACTTACAAGGCATGACCGTAGCAGGTCCTAACACTCACCTGGGTTAAAATTCTTATTATAATTACAGGAAGAATGATCGCATTGGATCTGTCATAACCTGGCAAAATGAAACTAACCTGCCAACTTGGAAAGTGGGGTGGGGCATGCTTAAACCTTGGGGGGGGGAGAGGCCACTATCCTCCCATAAGCAGCTGAGACAGCTGCACACAGTTAACAAAATACACAGATTCTGAACAAGCTCTGAGAAACCCCAACCATTACCACATAATATATATATGCATATAAGCAGTGGTTGACAAATCACCAAAAAATCTACTCGCCACACAAAAAAATCTACTCGCCACCTAGTACCAAACGTGTGCTGCTTGGGCCAATATTTACTCGCCCGGGGGTTAAATCCACTCACCCGGGGCGAGCAAATGTATAGGTTTGTCGAACACGGCATATAAGTGTCAAAAGGAGTGCTAGTGGGCGTGGCTAAATGTATACAACAAAAAACAAAAATGCCCAAGCTACATCCAATGTGACAAAAATACACAGTGCAATACCTATATATCTCTTGTAAAAGGGTCATTTAGTTTAACCCTTTGGCCAAAGCGTCTTAAGCCTGCTGTCATTTAAAAGGCATGACCGTAGCAGGTCTTAACACTGACCTGGGTTAAAATTCTTATTAACCTGTATAATTACAGGAAGAATGATCGCATTGGATCTGTCGTAACCTGGCAAAATAAAACTAACCTGCCAACTTGGAAAGTGGGGTGGGGCAAGCTTAAACCTTGGGGAAGAGGCCATTTGTTTTTTGTTGTATACATTTAGCCATGCCCACATTTAGCCATGCCCACTAGCACTCCTTTTGACATTTATATGCATATATATATATTATGTGATAATGGTGTTACGATTGTGCTCGCCACAAACCGGGACTGGACCGCGGGGCTGAGCTGGGGTTATATAATCACCGACCTTAGTCCGCGCAGACTGATCCGGAGTGCACAGTTCGTAGTCGTACATAGCAGGGTCAGGATTGGAGAAGGCAGCATCGTCGTTATTCAAGCAGGAGTTCGGCAACAGGTAGTCAGGAGTTCCCCACTTCAGCTTAGAAGCGTGAGCACGGGAGTGGCCTCTGCGCGAGGAGCGGGCTCGGCCCATGACGCTGGTCTCAGCAGGGGGAGACAGCAGGCTGGCTGAAGTACACCAAGGGCCAGCATCGGGAAAACCAATGCTTCAGCACAGAAGTCCAAAGCAGGCCTCTGCGTAGAGAATAGCAGCAGGCCTCAGGAAACTAGGGGTAACCTCTGCTAGGGGAGAATGCAGCAGGTACCAGGAACCAGTGCTGGTAAACCAATGCTTCAGCACAGGAGTCTGGAACAGGCCTCTCTGTGGAGAGTAGCAGCAGCCTCAGGATACTCAGGAAACAGGCCTCTGCATGGAGATTAGCAGCAGGCTACAGAATACTCAGGCCTCTGCATGGAAAGTAGCAGCAGGCCTCAGGAACTCAGGAACTACTAACGAGAGTTAGAGAGGTTAGTACACAAGGAGGCAAGCCAGGCGGCTTGAGGCAGAGACAGTAAAGTCCAGAGAAAGATTATGCTCGGCAGAGAGGGATTGTGGGAATGCAGTACTTAAAGGCCAGCGGGCCAATCTCAGGAGGAGGGTGTGAGGGCACTTCTCCAATGACTGAGTACAAGGCTAGGTTGCAGTGATAGCCCGCACAGCTGCTGTTGATTGCAAAGATGGAATTAGTGAGAACAACAGTACCCTGCAAGGCTACGAGAAAAGCCAGGAGTGGATTCCTCAAAAATGGTTGGGGTTTCTCAGAGCTTGTTGGGAATCTGTATATTTTGTTAACTGTGTGCAGCTCTCTCAGCTGCTTCTGGGAGGGTAGTGGCCTCTCTCCACCCCAAGGTTTAATCTTGCCCAACCAACTTTCCAAGTTGGCAGGTTAGTTTCATTTTGCCAGGTTACGATAGATCCAATGCGATCATTCTTCTTGTAATTATACAGGTAAATAAGATTTTTAACCCAGGTTATTGTTAAGACCTTCTACGGTCATGCCTTGTAAGTGGCAGCAGGCTTAAGACGCTTTGGCCAAAAGGTTAAACTAAATGACCCTTTTACAAGGGGAATAAAGGACTTTCATTACAAGAAAGTGGTGTGTAAACTCCATCCTCACGATACCTAAAAGGCCGCTCCGTCACATATGATGTAAGAAGGAGGATAGCGCTGCCTCTGGACAGTATATTGAACACACTTGAAGTCACCAAAATGGAGATAGCAAAATTGATACAGTATCTGTTGGAAAAACAGCAGTGAGAGACTGAAAACCGGACGGCACAACAACAGCAATTACAGCTGATACTGACACAACAGGCTGCACAACAGCAGCGAGAGATTTAAAATCGGTCTGAACAACAACAACAATTACAGCTAATGCTTCAAAAACAGGAAGCCGCACAGCAGCAGTTTTTCCTACAGCTAACAGCTCACCAGACACAGGCTCAACAGCAGCTGGTACAACAGATGGGACCTGCAACAAACGCTGAGGCCCCATGTCCCACTTCCCGGAACCCGGGCACCGGTGATCAGAGACCTGTCGTTAGGCTGACTAAAATGGGACCTGATGATGAGACGGAGTCCTACCTCATCATGTTTAAGTGAGTTGCGATTTTTTTCTAAGTGGCCCAGGGAGGAATTGACCGCCCATCTGGCTCCGCAGTTAATTGAAGAAGCACAGGTGGCATATCTCCCCCTTGATAATACTGCAGCACTTGTCTGTGCCCAAGTCAGGGCGGCAATCCTGGACCGCATGGGGATACCAGAGGATACCTATTGGCAACGCTTCTGAGAAGAGCGGTATTTCCTAGTTATGTGACCCCAAGTCCTAGCTCAATGTGTATGGGACTACTGCTGCTGCTTGATAAAACCAGGGACCGTAAAACATACTGGACACCTAACAAGCTCCTATTAAACCCCCAAAACAATTTTGGCCAAAAATGTCAAACTAAAAGACCATTTACTTATTAGATATTTATCCATATATATTTAGGCACTATACCGTGTATGAGTCTCACTAGATGTGCTAAAAACTGAGCTTTGTCTGTGTTTTATGTTATGTCTTTGGTTTTAATGCATATTGCCATGCTCAGTAGCACTCCTCTGACACTCATATGCTTATATATATGTTGTGGGTATTTGGGGGGTTTAATAGGAGCTTGTTAGGTGTCCAGTATGTTTTACAATTCTTGTCCAGCTAGTCATGGCTGATTGGAGGTTGGCAACCTCCTACTTAATTTAAGCTCACCCCCTCCCACATTTAAATGGTTATGGGCTCACTCCATAGCATCTTCCACTCAGGGGAACTTGCCTGCTTGCAGTTTGGCTGTGACATCTCTAATACAGAGTGCTTTTCCTGGTAATGTACAGGTTAATAAAAGCTTCAGTCAGACAGAACTTTGCAGCTAATATTGACAGATTTACTATAAATCATTCTTCCTGTTATTAAACAGGTTATTAAGAATTTATATTAGCGTTAGGGACCCCTGATATGTGGTCTGCCTTGGCGTTGGCTCAGGGGCTTACAACAATTTTGGCCAAAAATGTCAAACTAAAAGACCATTTACTTATTAGATATTTATCCATATATATTTAGGCACTGTACCGTGTATGAGTCTCACTAGATGTGCTAAAAACTGAGCTTTGTCTGTGTTTTATGTTATGTCTTTGGTTTTAATGCATATTGCCATGCTCAGTAGCACTCCTCTGACACTCATATGCTTATATATATGTTGTGGGTATTTTGGGGGTTTAATAGGAGCTTGTTAGGTGTCCAGTATGTGTTACAATTCTTGTCCAGCTAGTCATGGCTGATTGGAGGTTGGCAACCTCCTACTTAATTTAAGCTCACCCCCTCCCACATTTAAATGGTTATGGGCTCACTCCATAGCATCTTCCACTCAGGGGAACTTGCCTGCTTGCAGTTTGGCTGTGACATCTCTAATACAGAGTGCTTTTCCTGGTAATGTACAGGTTAATAAAAGCTTCAGTCAGACAGAACTTTGCAGCTAATATTGACAGATTTACTATAAATCATTCTTCCTGTTATTAAACAGGTTATTAAGAATTTATATTAGCGTTAGGGACCCCTGATATGTGGTCTGCCTTGGCGTTGGCTCAGGGGCTTACAACAATTTTGGCCAAAAATGTCAAACTAAAAGACCATTTACTTATTAGATATTTATCCATATATATTTAGGCACTGTACCGTGTATGAGTCTCACTAGATGTGCTAAAAACTGAGCTTTGTCTGTGTTTTATGTTTTGTCTTTGGTTTTAATAAAACCAGGGACCCACAGCTCCATCAAGGTCATAGAGTTTTTCATCCTAGAAAAGTATTTGCGGGTTTTGCCCCCAGGCGGAAGTAGTGGGTTTGTCAGCATTCGGCCAAGACCCTCCTTGAAGCCTCCAGACTAATGGAGAACGTTTTGGCCGCAGAACAGTCCAGTGCATATGGTCCAAGAGGGGATAAACAGGGAGGCCATTAAAAAAAAAAGGACATTTGGAAAATGCAATTTTCATCCACCGGGCAGAGGCTCAGGGGCCAAATGGAGGGCTTTGGTTGCTTTCAATATGGTACCTAGTACGTGCAAACCAGTCCCTACTAGGGGGTGTCCCATGGGGCCTACAAGAGACTCCGGAAGACAGAAGGGAGTCGGCGTCTGCCACAGATCCCATAGTGTGGTTTTCCTTTGGTGAGTCGGGTCACATGTCTCGACATTGTCCCCCACATGGACTGTATCTATTCTCCTGCTTACTTGACCCTAGTCAAGGTGATATACCCTGCTAGTTGAGATGATAAACCCTACTACAACTAAATTCCTCATATCTTTTGAAGTAGAAGGAATTAAGGTGGAGGGGTTAGTGGATTCTGGCTGTAGCCAGACACTAGAAAAAAATGGGTGTATATAGAGCTAAAAAAAAAAAACCTTGTGCAGTGACAATAATATTATAATGTGATAGTGCACACAAATATATAATTAGGCTGCCAGGTGACACCAACTCCAAGACAGGTTGGAAAAACAAGACAAATGATAAACAATACAGACCGGCGCCAATTAGTCCAAGGTGATATTAATGTCCAGCACTGAAAGAGTCTTATAATAGTAGATGGCTGCAGTAGTATCTTCACAGCTTTTCTTCAATGTTTGGACTCCATATGTATATGCATGGGAGAAAAAATAGACAAAGAGAGCATATCATAGTGCAGTGTGCAAACAACCAAACATGCAGGACAAACAGGACAAGACAAATACTACATAAAACAGGCAAGGCTGACTAATCCTACAATAAAGTATTTATTAACACAGTTAAAATGAAAATAATGAGGTAGCACACGTGGGATCCGGTGGGTAAAAACCGGAATCCTACTTACAGGACTGCCACAGGACATAAGCAGGGGTGCAAGGATAGATGGTAACCGGCAGCAGCTCCGTTTTTTCAGTCCTCAGACCTCCAGGGATCTCTCTCTCTCCGTGACCGGAAGCGCGTCACACCACGCGGCTTGACGGATCTCCAGGAGCTCCACACGCGTGGTGTGCCTGTTTTATGTAGTGTTTGTCTTGTCCTGTTTGTCCTGCATGTTTGGTTGTTTGCATACTGCACTATGATATGCTCTCTTTGTCTATTTTTTCTCCCATGCATATACATATGGAGTCCAAACATTGAAGACAAGCTGTGAAGATACTACTGCAGCCATCTACTATTATAAGACTCTTTCAGTGCTGGACATTAATATCACCTTGGACTAATTGGCGCCGGTCTGTAGCCAGACACTGGTACAACGGGAGCTGGTGGCCTTAGATAAATTTAAAGGGTCGGCCCAGGTACGCATTGAGTGTATACATAGGGATGTCAAAGAGTACCACCATGCCAGAGTAACACAAATGGTGGGGGGATTCTCAGAAGTATTTGCTGGTGGGTGTTGCCAAGGAACTTCCATACCCAGTTATTTTAGTTTGGGGTTTTAGTTTCTTTGACGAATTATTTACAAATTCTGTTTTGTCCCTTAGACCCCATGGGACGAGAAATACAGAGATAATGCTGGGAGAATTGTTCCCTTTAACTGACCCAGCGCTGTTTCCTTCCAGGCTCCAACCCCGATAAAAAAAAAACAGCGCAGGATAGAGAAAAAAGAAGGTGCGCCCAGGTAGTTGTCACGCTTTGCAGCCCGCAGACCAGTCCCCTGTACTTAGGTGGGATGTAGAGTATACGCACCGACAGCAGAGGGGGCATGTCCGGGATGTGGCGTAGTAGCGTGGCCAGGCCTGGATATAGATAAAGAATGGTCAAGTACAGTACTTGCCGAGTCTGAGGATCCGTAGCAGAGTCCGAGGGTCTTAGAGGTTAGCGTAGTCAGTAGGAAAGCCGAGTTCAGGAGCCAGAGGGGTTATTCAGACGAGCCGAGTCAGTAGCTGTAAGGAATAAACACAAGAGAGCACGACACAGGTTCGGTACCGCCTCAAAAACTCAGGCACGCTCCGCAGAGGGACACGCGACCAGGTCGCCAGTCCTCCACATCGGCGACGCCCGTGACACGTAGCTCCTCTTCCACTTCTAATTGAGCTGTGTCATAGGGCTTATCTGTGTGACCCAGCAGCCTATGGGATTCCCCTCTTCTGCTCCACCCTGGCTCCCCGTTGGTTGATGGCTTCTTAAATAGCTGCCTTGCTCATTCTCTCATTGCTGAGCATAACCTAGAGTGACGCTGTGCCTTGTTGCATTCTTGCCTTGTACCTTGTTGCATCCTGTCTTATTCCTGTTGCTGCTTGACCCCTGCTTCGTATTGGACTCCGCATCTCTCCTCTCCTAACCCGGCTTATGTACGATTATTCTGAACTCTCTACACCTGACCTCAGCTATCCTTGCAACGATTATTCTACACTTTCCAATCCTGACCTTGGCAAAGTACCCCAACGATCTGCTACTCTCCAATCCAGACCCGGCAAGTATAAACGACTACATTACTCTACCTTCTATACTCCCGAACCGGCTTGCAAGACCAATCTACACTCTAGGCCTCGCGGTTGTGGGTTGGCGTTTATTCAATGCCCTACCTCAGCCTCGCGGTCACGTCTGGTTTGTGGTGAGCTACGCCTTACAGTAGCAAATGTCAACAGCTGAAAGAAATGATGACATCGGAAACAAAGAACTTTGGGCTGTAAAAGACGCATTCTCAGAGTGGAGACATTTACTTGAGAGGGCCAATCACCCAGTTACCATCTTTACGGATCACAGGAACTTAGAATGCATTTGATCCGCAAAGAGACTGTTTGTGCAACAAGCAAGGTGGGATCTCTTCTTCACAAGATTTCAGTTCCACATCTCATACCGCCCTGGCTAAAAGAATGGGAAAGCTGATGTCTTGTCATGGTTATTGTCTAATCTTAGTTCAGATAAAGAGCAAGAAGAAACTATTCTTCCAAAGATAACTTTTCTGGGCATTACATTTTCCGCCGATTTCCTCACACGAATTAAGGAAGCCTAGTCAAATGACTCTTTTCTTAATAAATCTCCACTGGAAGCTGAACTATTTCTATGTGATGGCCTGTGGAACTGTAAGGACCGTCTGTTCGTCCCTAAGGAGGTAAGATTAGAGGTACTCCAATTAATAAATGACTCCAGACCTGCTGGTCACCCAGGTGTCCTCAAGACACAGAAACTGTTGTCCCGCTCTTTTTGGTAGCCCAAATTAATACAAGTTGTTAAACACTATGTCCTCTCCTGTGAGACCTTTTCTAAGACCAAGACTCCTTGAGCTTCCCCTATGTGTTTGCTGCAGCCTCTTTCGATTCCTACTCATCCTTGCGGGTCCATACCAATGGATTTTATTGTTCACCTACCCAGATCACGCGGATATAATACCATTCTCGTACAAGTTGACTTACACAAATGGCTCACTTCATTGCAGCACAGAATATACCTTCACTAGACCAGACAGCCAAGTTGATTGTGAAAGAGGTATTCCGGCTTCATGGGGCTTCAGATAAGATCATATCTGATAGAGGGGTGAATTCACTTCATCCACAATCCAATGGCCAGACCGAAAGGATCAATCAGACATTGGAACAATACTTACAATGTTTTGTTTGCCACCTCCAGAATGACAGGATTGATTTTCTACCGCTGGCTGAGTTTTTGAACAACAACTCGCATCATTCATGACACAGAAGAGCCCCTTCTTCTCAAATTTTGGATTTCACCTAACCTTTATTCCTCGTTTCCATCTTCGGGTTCCATTCTGGCAGTTACTGAGAAACTTGAGATTCTGCGAGACGTCCAAGAGACTCTCAAGGAGACACTTTGTGAGGCTCAAGTACGATAAAGAGCAACAAACCAACACCGCAGAACCTCCCCAGAATTTCACGTTGGGGATAAGGTCTGGCTTTCTGCGAGAAATATACGATTAAAGGTTCAACCATTAAATTGGGACAAAAATATATTGGGCCATTTCACATTTCAGCACTAACAAATCCAGTGTCCAGTGTCCCTTAGATTAGAGCTTCCAGAGGCCATCAAAATATGCCCTGCTTTTCATACTTCCCTGCTGAAGCCATTCCGGGAGAATCCATTTCCTGGACGGAAACCTCTTCCTCCTGACCCTGTCCTTGTGGATAACGAAGAGGAATTCATTGTGCAGAGAATTTTGGACAATTTTTCACTGGAGGAGCTATGGCCCAGAAGAGAGGTCCTTAGAACCCAAAGAGTTCGCACATGCTCCACACCTAGTCAGATCCTTCCACCATAGATATCCAGACATGCCTAGGAAGGAACGCCTGGAGAATGCTCTTGGGAGGGTGGAGTAATGCCATGTTCAAACCGGCAATACCCATACTTATCCACCGGGACTGCTGCTACTCTGCTAGCTCTCCCAAAGAACAATCCAGATCCTGAAACCTGACACCTCTGCACCTGTGTTCTACCTCTCAGATTGCCTATATAAACTTCCCCTTTCTGTCTGTCAGTACTTGTCTATACAGGTTCCTCCAGCTCCTGCTTGGTTCCTATGTTTGCTGCTGTTGCTATTGTCCTATTCCTGTCTCTTCATTGACGACCTCTGTTTGTTACCTGACCACACTATCTGCTGCCTGCCTCCGACCTCTGCTTGTGGCCTGACCACATTATCTGCTGCTGCCTCTGACCTGTGCTTGTGATTCGACCACGTTCCCTGCTGTTCATGCCACTGGGATCCACTCTAGCCGTAGATCCACCCTTGACACCTGACTTTGTTTTTTTTTTAAGTAAAACAACTGTGTTATGCTATGTGCGATTTACGCTCTCTTTTCTCTCACTACCAAAATTAGAGTGTAAGCCCTATGGAGCAGGAATTTGTTGTGCCTCAAAAATTCTATGTACAGCACTATCAGCACTATATAATCAAAATAAATTATAATGTATATTAATGTACATTAACACACACATTCCAGCTAGCTCAAACTCCTACACCCACCACATCATGAATATATATTTATGTCAAAAAGAGTGCTACTAAGCGTGGCAAATGTATACAAAAGACAGGGGTGCCCAATGCTACATCAAATTGGCAAAACATATATGGTAATAAGTATAACATTTAAATACTTCAAAAATAATAAGTACTTGGTTATTTAGTTAAACCCTTTGGCCAAAGTGTCATAAGCATGCATACCACGTCAAGGTAAACCAAAATTAATGGAGGTCCTAACACTACACTTTGAACCCTCCCCTTTACCTCTGTATGAGGGGAAGCAACCACAGTGAGTCTTGTCCATTCAGCAAAATGCTAGAACCTCCCAAGTTAAAAAGGTGAGGAGGAGTGAGCTCTTGGGGGAGGTGCCACCTTCAGTACCTCCATACAACTGTTACCAGTCAGAAATTGATTAACACACACATTCCCAGCTCAAACTCCTACACCCACCACATCATGAATACTGTATGTACATTAATCGCCCTCTGTTGTGAAGTCTGCTCCATTTATCCATTACTCTTTTCCTTCATTGTTTGTTTAACACCTGCAAAGTATGATACCTTATTATAGCATTTCATATTCTCTGGTTATTCTTCCATCCAATCCCTATTAATACCCATTTATTGAAAATATTCTATTATATCCCCTTCTTTCTCCTTACTCCCATATATTCACTCTCATTACTTTCTCTCTCACATCCCATTCTCCCACCTTTCTCCGTCATATTCCTCTATCACACCTTCCTGTCAAACATACCCCTCTACCTCCTTTCTCTATACCACCCCCCTCTCGTTCCTTTCTCTCTCACATCCCCACTCCCCCTCCATTTTCTCTCATATCCTCTCATCCACATCTCTATCTCCTTTCTCATATCCCCCTCTTTCTCCTTTCTCTTTCATACCCCACTCTATCCACTTTCTCTATAATATCGCTCTTCATCCTTTCTCTCTCATATCACTCTCCCTCTTTTCTCTCTCATATCCCTTCTGCCTCCTTTCACTACCTTGGGAATAGTGTATCCTCTAAACTCTGTGTCCCTTATAGCGGAATGAGGAGCGTTCATAGGGATAACATCACTGAATCTCTGGATCTCATGGATGACGGCATTTGTGTAAGGCATCTCACTCCGGTCCTCAATATTTGGGCTGCGGTTTTGTCCAATCACTCGGTCAATTTCCTCATGCAGCTTGGCTGTCAAAGCAATGGTTCAAACATAATTATGTCTCAAAAAGATTTATGAACATCAAGTAAAGTGCTTTTTAATAATTTAGCCTCAAGGCATCTCTATATCTATCATACTGTATCATAGATAATTCATTTAATATCCTATACAAATGGTTAGGAACTGATACTAAGGGGCCAATTCACTAAACCTCGATAAATGCAGTGCATTGGCGAGAGAACAGTTGCATTGTTTTACCGCACTATAAAACGTGTGTCAAAACGGTATTCACTAAGAAAAAACACAATATTTTTAAAGTGCGGTCAAAAAATATAAGATCGCACTAATTCTTGTTTATTTTCCCCTAAGTGTTATCGCACTGAAAGTGTTTGTTTAAATGTGTGTTTCCGGTATCCCCACCATTTTTAAATAGTCCGCATCATGACCAAAGTGTCCGGGGGAAGTTTCATACTGCAGTAGATTCCGGCACCCCATACCGGGGCATGTAAATCTGGAAGCAGGGGGTCTACGAGGCTGAAATCAATGTGGTTCTGCTCAGGAGACTGCCTGCTTCTGTAATATTATTTAAAAAAATTAAATCTTCATTACAGATGCGGCAAACCGCTAAGGTAATGAAGCTGCTTTAATGTGAATTTTAATAATAGTGTACGGAAGCAGGGGGTCTCTTGAGCTGAACCGCCTTAATTTCAGCCCCAGGTACAAACAGATTCCTGAGTTACAGACTTCGGGATTTGGTGCAGGTATCTCCTGTGCATTTAAATCTCCCTGACACGTGACGCAGATGATGTAAATATTGCGGAGATACCGGCACCCCATACCAGGGCCTGTAACTCAGGAAGCAGAGGGTCCTAGAGCCTGAAATAATGCAGTTCAGCTCAGAAGACGCCCTGCTTCCATACACTATTATTAAAATTCACATTAAAGCAGCTTCATTAACAGCTGCTAGCCGCTAAGGCAATGAAGGGGTTACGGCACAGTAGCTAGTTTATTGGGGGAAGAGGGGGTTCCTTGGGGGTAGATAGGGTGAGTGAAGGGGGTACTTGGCTCAGGGTGAGTGATTAGGAAGGTTGCAGGGGGAGTTAACCCCTTCATTACCATAGCGGTGGTAACCGATATGGCAATTAAGGGGTTAACCCCTCCCGCTTACCACCTGATAGGCGTAACCACCCATCCGGGGCCAAGTACCCCCTTCACCCACCCTCTGTACCCCCAATAAACATTAAAATATCTACTACATACTACCCACAACAACTCCCAGTCCCCCCAACACATACAGTACAGTAATGGGCAAAATTACTATTATCCAGATATGGATAGTGGATTTGCCCATTAAAATTAAAACAAGCCAGCATAAAGAAAATAAACGTTTTACTTACCCCTGCCAGGATGAAGGCCATCCTCATCTTCCTCCCCGTCCTCTCTGTCCTCCGTGGGCAGCAACATTACAATAAAAAAAACTACTGGCCACTAACCCATTAATCACCGCAGTGGTTAGTAACCACTATAATAATTAAGGGGTTATCCTCCCTCTCCCGTTACCCACCCGGGAGGCCTAATCACCTTTCTGGCTAGGTCATGTTTTATTTTTAATGGTCAAAAGCACTATTATCCATATCTGGATAATAGTCATTTTGACCATTACTGTACTGTTGGTGTTTTGGGGGGGGTTGTATTATGTATTGTACAGTAATATGTTTCTGAATGAGGAAAAGCGCAATTAGCCATCATGTGTGGTGTTGATGGTACAGGGGTTGGGTGAAAATGGTAGTCACCCCAGGGTTGGTGTTAACGCTTTATTTATTTATTTATTTATAAAATATTTTACCAGGAAGTAATACATTGAGAGTTACCTCTCTTTTTCAAATATGTCCTGGGCACAGAGTTAAGACAAATAATACATAGTTACAAATACAGTTACATAAATGAACAGGGTATACATTAGATACAAGACATTGCATGCACAGTTAAAGAAATATATATTATGGGCGTATGAAACAGTTAAAGACCAGATTAAAATGTGAGACAGCCTTAGATTTGAAAGAACTTAAGCTGGTGGTGGATGTGAGAGTCTCTAGTAGGTTGTTCCAGTTTTGGGTTGCACGGTAAGAGAAGGAGGAACGTCCGGATACTTTGTTGAGCCTTGGGACCATGAACAGTCTTTTGGAGTCTGATCTCAGATGATAGGTGCTGCAAGTGGTAGGGGTGAGGAGCTTGTTCAGATAGCTGGGTAGCTTGCCCATAAAGAATTTAAAGGCAAGACAGGAAAAGTGAACTTTGCACCTAGACTCTAGTGATGACCAATCTAGTTCTTTGAGCATTTCGCAGTGATGTGTGTTGTAGTTGCATTGGAGAACAAAATGACAAATTGAATTGTAGAGGGTGTCAAGTTTGCTAAGGTGGGTTTGAGTTGCCGAGTCTCCATAGTCAATAATTGGCATTAGTATCTGCTGTGCGATACACTTTCTGACCAGGAGACTTAGGGAGGATTTGTTCCTGTAAAGTACCCCTAGTTTGGCATAGGTCTTGGTTGTCAGGGTATCAATGTGCATCCTGAATGTTAAGTGGGAGTCAAACCATATGCCCAGGTATTTAAAACTAGTGACAGGGGTTAGGGTGGTGTTAGCATTGGTTCTATTCTGGAGCTCAGTCGCTGGAAGCTTTAAAAATTTAGTCTTGGTCCCAAACACCATTGTTACAGTCTTGTCAGTGTTTAAAAACAGTTTGTTTTGGGAAATCCAGTTTTCGAGCCTCAAAAAGTCAGACGGAAGTATGTGTTGAAGGTCAGAGAGGCCATGGCTGTGTGCATATAGGATTGTGTCATCTGCATACATTTGTATTGAGGCTTCCTTACAAGCTGTGGGAAGATCATTAAGGAACACTGAGAAGAGTAGGGGCCCCAGAACAGAGCCTTGCGGGACACCACAGGTGACATCCAGGGGGTTGAAGTTAGAGCCTGAGATGGACACATGTTGGGATCTACCTGATAGGTAGGACTGAAACCAGTTTAAAGCATGCTTCCCTACTCCAGAGCTCTGGAGTTTGTTAAGCAGGATAGCATGATCAACTGTATCAAAAGCCTATGCAAAATCTAGGAATACTGCACCAGTGTTCCCGTTCCATTCCACACTTGATTTCATTGCAAACTTTTAGCAGGGTAGTTATGGTGTAGTGTTTGAGGTGAAATTTTCTCAACCCAGGGGGAGCATGTGGGAGAAAACACAACAAAAAAACACACTAAGTGCAGACTGGAATGTACAGGTGTGAGATGATTGTGATGCTTGGCCTCTAAGTGCTGCCTACTCACAGGATGTAGGTAGGATGTGTATAGTGGCGTGATCAGTAGAATCTGGTGGGTCCCTCTGAGTAAACACAGGAGGTGGCTGGAAAGTATTTAAAAGCAAAATAAGCGTTTTTCACTATATAAGTGATGGGAGGGTAGGGATGGTTGCCTCAGCTCACCGCACCGCCGATATCCTGGATAGTTCTCCTCCGCAGGCTCCCTGCTACACCCAGGCAGTGTGGGGATCTCCAGCTGCGGTCTCTCCGGTGCGTCGCGTCACTTCCGGTCTGCACGATCAGCTCCGTCGCGTCAGAGTGGACCCGCCCAGGAGGTGAGAGGATTGGTGCCCGCGAACTGCCAATCAACCGCCGAACCGGAAGTGACGCGACGGAGCTGATCGTGCAGACCGGAAGCCTGCGGAGGAGAACTATCCAGGATATCGGCGGTGCGGTGAGCTGAGGCAACCATCCCTACCCTCCCATCACTTATATAGTGAAAAACGCTTATTTTGCTTTTAAATACTTTCCAGCCACCTCCTGTGTTTACTCAGAGGGACCCACCAGATTCTACTGATCACGCCACTATACACATCCTACCTACATCCTGTGAGTAGGCAGCACTTAGAGGCCAAGCATCACAATCATCTCACACCTGTACATTCCAGTCTGCACTTAGTGTGTTTTTTTGTTGTGTTTTCTCCCACATGCTCCCCCTGGGTTGAGAAAATATCGTTTGATCTTCTGGGACCAGTCAAGACAGTCCCTTCCAGAGGGTCTGAGCAGGGGGTTGCAACTTATATTATACTTTCACCTTTGCACTATTTGAGTCACGATTTTCTTTGATACCACTATTTATGAGTTATATATATTCACTGTAATTTAAGTGATCACTAGCACTTAATTAGCGCCAGTTTTTTTCACCAATCACGTTATCACGTGTTTGAGGTGAAAGCCAGATTGGAATTGGCTAAGGGAAATTTGTCTTGGTATAGTAATCGCTGAATTGGGAGTGGACACATTTTTCCATGACTCTGGATAGAATTGGGAGAAGTGAGATTGGCCTGTAGTTTGAGACAGTGTTTTTGTCCCCACTTTTGAAGATTGGGACAACTCTGGCAGTTTTCCAGGTCTTAGGGATATGGCCTGTAGACAGGATAGAGTTGCCTATGGAAGCAATTGGTTTGGCAATGGCTGGGGCACCAAGTCATAGGAACCTAGATTGTAGTAAGTCAGGTCTACATTGGCTGCTTAGTTTTAATTTGAGGAGCGCTTGTGTAATCTCCTCTTCAAATACTGGGCCAAATTGAAAACTGTGGGCATTGTTGGAAGGGGGTGGGGCTATGTGGGTACTCCCAGGATGATATTCAGGTAAGAGGGTATTTAACGGATGTTATTACATTGTGTTTAATCCTTTAAAAAGAATGCTGTGACGTTCGAAACGCGTTGGATGGGTCTTTTGTCACATTAAAGTGCCCTTTTAATTTATTTTTGATTCTGGGTCCTTCCTGCTCCGTTTTTGCTTGTGCGCTTTGCCCTCCATTTACTCCTGTTAAACTACATATTGGAAGCTGCACAGCCTGCCTACCACTCCTAGGATTGTGAGTATTGTTTATGTTCAGGGGAACCTGCCAATGAGACTGATGGTGGGGGGGCATGTACCATCTACCACCTGTCTTCAGGAGGATAGTACCCATACTATTGGATATTAAGTACTAATATCATTACTCATTCCTTACACCTTGGATTAGTGGTTTGGCTTGCTTTATTCTATTATACCTGCATTGGAGCGCTTTAGCCTATTTTTTCTACCTTAGTTCGTCCAGTTTGGGCAGCAGGCTCTGGATATTTAAATGGGAGACAGATAGCCGTTTTAGGAATTTAAATGTGGAATTCTCAGGGGCATGGGACAGAGCTGAAATGGGAGGACCTGGGTTAGGTTCAATATCACCTGCTAAAGAGAGTAATAGTATGAGTAGAAATTTGGGTAGTTGTTTGCAAGTTGTAAATTTGTGGTGTTTGCCATTAGAGTGAGCAGTGGTTGGTGTGCTGGTTTTTAGAGTTCTACACCAACATTCAGTAGATAGTGCAAGGCTTTTGAGTAGTCCAGGGTGTATGGTGATGTTGGGTGTGGGCCAGGAGGGAGGAGTTTGTAGTTGATAGAGGGAGTAACATCTCCATGAGGCCAGGAGAAAGAAAAAGTTAAGATACATAGCAGGTTCATTATGCCAGAGGTAGACAGTGCTGCATGGAGCTGTTGTGAGCAAAGTGAGTGTGTGCAGACTAAACAGCAGGGGTGTGCCTGTTCCTTGTCAAATGTTTTGCTGCATTGCAATGCTGGAGTCAATTCAGGGTTTCAGTGGGGTGAGTGGGTGTGGGAGGTATTTTTGTGCAGTCAGTTTTAGGAGAGGCTGCAGTGAAATAAGTTGTAAAGGGGTGGGGGGCTAAAATATGCAGGTTAACAAGCATGGGATCATAGTGTGGTCATATAAGTTCACCGTTTGTTGCCTTGAGTAAAAGAGTTTGCAGAAAGGTGCACTCCCCAGTCACCTCTAGTCAAACTATAGTCTAACTATATATTGTCACTTAAAATAATCACTTTAAATGCATCACTCTTAAGATGCCAATGCAATCTTGTGGTAGGGTAGCGTGCGAGATTAACCCCTTCATTACCTTAGCGTTTATAACAGCTAAGGTAATGAAGGGGTTAACTTCTACTGCTACCCTTCCGCAAGGCCTAAACACCCAACTACAACTACGGGGCAACTACAAGCTTCACCCACCCCTTGTACCAACAACAAATCAGTACCTGCTATTTAACCTTTTCATTACCTTAACAGTTAGCTGCTAAGATAATGAAACTGGCTGCAATTTTAATTTTATTGCACAGGATTGATAACTGAGGTTGGTGGGGATCCCTTGACCCCCAGAGATGTGGGGACCCACAGGCTCCCGTGGAAATGAGGGGGCATGACGAACACTCTGGGATCTACAGGGTCCCGGTGCATCTCTAGGGTGTCCCCACCGGCCTCCTGTATCAATCCTGTGCAGTAAAACGAAAAGAAACTGCTTTAATGCATATTGCAATTCATTTAGCACCAGCGTGTAGCTTGCGCCAAAGTTTTTATAGTTCTACTGTATATGCTTATCACAGCTTAGTGAATAGCAGTTTCTGGCAAAAAATGCTATTTTGGGCATTTTTTTACTTATCGTACGCCTTGTTTTTGCCCGAGTGATATAGTAATAAAAAGAAGCCGTTTAAGTGCGATATTGCCCTGTTGTCGGAGCTTTGTGAATAGCAACACAGGCCATATTGCACTATAAGGTCATTTATAGGTCAATAAGTCACTTATCGAGGTTTAGTGAATAGGCCCCTACATATCTATGCTTTAACTTCACATTTACAAGTACTGTACAGTGTTATCATGATCCCTGTTTTTTTCCTATGGAATTGCACATTTGTAATTGTTATTGTAAATTCCAGTTTTTATTTTAGTTTGAAAGGACTGTCCCTCATATGTTTAAATATTTATTTTGTAACTTTTCTCGGTGATGGATTTTTTTTTACATTTTCATTATGAACTTAAGCTTTGGGTGGTTGTTACAATCTTCATCTAATGTTGTTTGGTGAACCGATTGTCAATACTCAAAGTCTCAAGTCAATTGTTCTTTGTTTGCAAATTAAATATGAAACTGTCACAGACAAACCGATAAACAAAAGTAGCCAAAATGTTTGAATCCAGTATTCCTGACAAAAAATGCAAAAAAAAAATTTAAGTGGGATTTAATAATTCTAAGAAACTAATTCAGGTTAACTAAACATCTTCACAGATGATTTTGCTATCAAGTTCCTTAGGCTTGAGACTGTTTAGTAAACAAGGCTCTGAAGGCATCAGAGGGCACTATTTACCTTGTATCTCTGGGTATTTGAGAAGCACAAGGAGTCCGTGTTTTAAAGTAGTGGCCACAGTTTCTCCACCAGCGAAAAACAGGTTATTGACAGTAAGCAGTAAATTCCTCATGTTGAATTCAGAGGCAGGATTGTCCTTCTCCTGAAAACACAGTCAGGTTGAAAGGATGATTATAAAGAGACGTCCTTCATTTTTTATATTGGTTATCCGACCGCACAATAATTAGTGTAAGTTAAGAAGGATGTGAGCCAACTACCCATCTCTACATCTGTACCAAAATTCAACTGTAGCCGGAGATATTGTAATAATTATTTTATATAAGAGGCTAGTCATTCTATGGCCCTAATTCTGTAAGGTGTGATAGCGCAGATGACGTGCTATTGCATGAAAAGCACTATTAAAGTTATCTGCGCTATCACACCTTACAGAATAAGGGCCTATGTTAAAAGTAACTTAGAGAATGACAGAACATCTCTGAATTTATTGGTCCAACAGAAGTGTAAGTTAGTTGCAGGTTCTAATACTTTCTAATAGACTATCATGATAGTTCTTTCAGCAGATGAATTTAGACATGACAAAGAGACCTGTGAGGTTTGGAAAACTCTATATACATGAAAAGCAGAGCTGTGAGTTTTAAAAAGCTCTGTACACTTTAATTGTATGTATGAATAATACTCTTGTCTATTAAAGGGTATTACAACCAGAAACATATCTTCAGATCTCCAGAACTAATATGGCTACTAAAATTCTTGAACGTAGCAAGATGTGTACAGAAGTGAAAGTTATGGTCTGTCAAGTTATAGGCACCTGTTGCATTTTGATGAGGAAGCAGTCAATATAGTCTCTAGGTGAGTTGGGATCCAGCGTCTCCTGGTTTATCTTCACTCTCTCAGCTATAAACTCATTTAGTTCTTCCAGTAGCGTGGTTATTTTCTGGTGTGGCCCTGGGATATGATTCATTATCATCGGAACCATGTCCTGAAGCTATGATTAGTAGTAAGAAAATGAATACAATTATTATTTTCAGAGCTATAGGGTGATTATACTGTATGTGTCATATTATGTAACAGGTGATCTAATGGCTGTGACATGTTTAATGGGTTGAACGGTCACTCCAACGTAGGACAAAAGTAACCTAATGACAGTGACATGTTAAACAGGTTAAAGTAGTAATCCCGATTGGGAATATTTGTTTTTTAGATATATTTTTTTTTACAGAAGTGGAAACAAGCCATCTTAAAGTGCTGAACCCTCACTCTTTTCAGTTCCTCAGATAATTACTGGTGTACTCATCAGTGCCAGTGCTCCTGTCTGGGGAAACAATATGGCTGCCAAATTTAGCAGGATCCGCAGTCCAATTTTAAGCCACGTTGTGACATATTCTGTTTTCCTATTGGTTGACACCTTTGTACATGATCAATTCTCCATGAAGCATGAAAGATGTAAATTATCTCGGAAAATGGAAAGTGGAGGTCCCCATCACTGAAAATAGCAAGTTTAAACAATGAAAGACCGCCTGATTTTGGTTATGGGAAAAAAAAGTTTTTTTAGGTTGTTAATTGAAACATACGCAATCTTCAAACAAAGAGGAGACTAAGTAAATGAGCCATAGTTATTTTTTCCTGTTACCCTGCGGTGTCTGTTATTGAGGTGGTGGGACACCAGCTCTGTACTGTCACCACACAGAAGCCCTGTGTCCTATCTTTGTGTTACTAGCGAACCTCATGTCACTGTGTTACCCAGTTGATGGGTGGAGTCACAGGGCCATATTTACTTGGCAGTGCTACTCCATAAGACACTTTCTAGCACTGCTTAGTTAATATGGCTCTATGCAGCCCATTCAAATAAATGGTCCCTAAAGCATCCTCCAGTCATTAAAGTGTTTAATGCAGCAACACCACTTAGTAAATATGTAAACATATTCTAGCATGTTTGTGTTCCTACCTGTCCCCAGATGGAGCTGATATGCTTAAAAGTCTCAGCAAAAATATTAAGCATTCTGTGAAACCTCTTATCATTGTATTCAAAACGCTTTCCAAACACTGCGGAACAGATGACATTAGATACAGCCTTGGAGATTATAATCGCTGGATCAGAGGGGAGCTCTGGAGTATGAAAACAAAGTTAAAAAAATTAACTTTGCAGATGTATTGAAAGATCTTGTTATGAAGCGTGTCCTGTGGAGACACACGAGATAAATCAATTTGATCAAAGTCACATGGTACATAAGTAGTGACCAAGGCACGAATTGAACTGTCAACCTTGTGGATTCAAGAGCAACACAACATTTATTCTTTCAGGATAATTGTTCAGTCTTGTACTGTACCTACGTTTATACGTCCTCATCTTCTCCACAAGACACTGTGCCTCCTCCTGGATCCTCTCCTCAATGCTCCTCTTCCCAATCCCGAAATTCCTCAGGGTCATTATGGAGAAGCGACGCAGCTGACTCCATCTGTCTCCCTCGCTTGCCATTAATCCTGAAATATAGCACAATATGTTTTGTGTTTATCATAGATCATTCTGTGTATATGGTATATATTCCAGATTTTTTCTCCTGCTGAAAACATTAAACTAAAGCCATTCTTCAGTTCCCTAATTGCTAAAGATTGATGAAAGACATATTTATTTTTGTGGTAAACTCCACCACTCTGCTGGGAGTCTTTTCCATGCATTTACTATCCTTCTGGTACATACATGCATAGCTCTTTGTTCTAGTGTGTGGGTATAACAAAACTATTTTTCTTATATTACATAGTGTATGGAATTTTGCAGAAACACTTAGTCAGTCAATGCCCTAAAGAGCTGGCAATCTAATTTTTGGAGATAAAGTGACTTGCCCCAGGTTACAAAGAGAGTGTGGGATGGGCGTGCATTTCAAAGGTAGTGTTCTTACCACTAATATGCTGTACATCTTCAGCTCAAGAACAGAAACAGAAACTAGGAACATGTACGAATGACAGTGACATGTTTAAAGGGTCAGCCCCTTCTAGTACCAAAGTGAGTAGAATATATAAAGGGTCAGTCCCTTTCAGGACCAAAGTGTACTAATGATAGTGACATGTTTAATGGGTCAGTAGTAATTCTAAGGGCCAAAGCGTACTAATGGCAAGGACATGTTTAAATGTTTAAATGGTTACATCTAAATAATTAATGCATTTTTTTTAACCAAAATAAATGTTTTAATCGTTTATCATATTTAATTTGTAGATATAATGAGCTGAGACTTGGAGGGGGGGAGGGTTTTCTCTGGCTGTTCCCTTTTGTGTGATGTCAATGTGTGTTCAAGAAGAGTTTTCATTGACAAAGCCCTCCTCTCTCCCACTCACCGTACCTTTATTTGCTCTCTGATAAAGACATAGGCCCGGATAAAATTCTGTTACAGTGGAGATAATAACGCACCCAGTAGTATATTGCCAATTATATACATAGGAAACATAGGGCTAATGCCAGCCGGGAGTAGGTGATTAAATATTTGCAGTATTTCTGGTGTTAAAGTGATGTATGGCCATTAATACAAAAAAAATGTGGTATTAAGCCTCTTTTGTTTTTGATCTGATATTTTTAACATATCTAAAAAAATGTCCTTCATTTTTGGCAGTGCAACTTTGATGTATTGCGTTATTAAAATAATGTGATAATACCGTTTTTATAGGTTACCGCAGTTTGATGTACTTTATCCAGGCAATAGTATGATAAGGGTAAACAAAACACTTGATTCATAACTCCCATCTCCCCCCCGCCCCTTTCAGAGGCTCCTAAGAAATTGAATTTGTAATGAATTTCCAATCAAACAGAACCAGACGAATTATTGCTATTATCAAAGTTATAATAGGTAAAGGAATTCAATTAGATAGGGAGTACTCAATATGTTGCTTAGAGGGTCTCTTTACCGTAACCTTGGAAAACTCTGTCCACCGTGGGTTGTTTTCCCCGCCCAGAGAAATCATCCCCGTGATCCACAAGCGCCTCCTTCACGGCCTCGTATCCACAAAACACGACTACGGGACGTGGGCCGAAGTAGAACGTATACACTGAGCCGTACTGCTTACCCAGCTACAGTATGTAAAAGAACAGCGTCATAGAGAGTGATTATATAGAGCAATGGGATCAGTTAGGAAGTTGTAGTGAGCAATTCTATGGAGTAATCGATGTTACAGGGAGTTCCAAAACGACACACCTCACACATTGTGATGCAAAGATGTCAACACCCAAAGGCCAAAATCAATGAGATGCGGTGGATTCTGGACTAAATGTTTTAATTTTCATGCAAAAATTAGGTTTTATTAATCATTGAGACACTGTCGCTGATTATAAAACTCACTGGGGCCTATGAACAGATATAACCAGAATTATTTTAACCTCTGAAGCAGTATGGTGGAATATGCTGTTACAGTTCTGTGGAAAAAAAGTACAGCCTCTTTGAATTCTATGGTTTTACATATCAGGACATAATAACAAACATCTGTTCCTTAGCAGGTGTGAAAATTAGGTAAATACAACCTCAGATGAACAACAACACATGATATATTACACTGTGTCATGATTTATTTAACAAAAATAAAGCAAAAATGGAGAAACCATGTGTGAAAAACTATGTATACCTTATGATTCAATAGCTTGTAGAACCACCTTTAGCAGCAATAACTTGAAGTAATGGTATTCTGTATGACTTTATCAGTGTCTCACATCATTGTGGAGGAATTTTGGCCCACTCTTCTTTACAATGTTGCTTCAGTTCATTGAGGTTTGTGGGCATTAGTTTATGCACAGCTCTCTTAATTTCCAGCTTCAGCATTTCAATCGGGTTGAGGTCTGGACTTTGACTGGGCCATTGCAACATCTTGATTCTTTTCTTTTTCCGCCATTCTGTTGCAGATTTGCTGGTGTGCTTGGGATCATTGTCCTGCTGCATGACCCAATTTCGGCCAACCTTTAGCTGTCGGACAGATTGCCTCACATTTGACTCTATAATTCTTTGGTATACAGAGGAGTTCATGGTCGACTTAATGACTGCAAGGTTCCCAGGTCCTCTGGCTGCAAAACCAGCCTAAATCATCACCCCTCCACCACCGTGCTTGACAGTTGGTATGAGGTGTTTGTGCTGATATGCCGTGTTTGATTTTCGCCAAAAGTGGCGCTGTGCATTATGGCCAAACATCTCCACTTTGGTCTCGTCTGTCCAAAGGACATTGTTCCAGAAGTCT
This sequence comes from Ascaphus truei, assembly GCF_040206685.1. Taxonomy (NCBI): domain Eukaryota; kingdom Metazoa; phylum Chordata; class Amphibia; order Anura; family Ascaphidae; genus Ascaphus; species Ascaphus truei. The sequence goes on from NC_134489.1 coordinate 15,771,745, forward strand.
TGTGGTTTGTTCAGATGCAACTTTGCAAACCTAAGCCATGCTGCCATGTTCTTTTTAGAGAGGAGGCTTTCTCCTGGCAACCTTCCAAACAAACCATACTTTCTCAGTCTTTTTCTAATTGTACTGTCATGAACTTTAAAATGTTACATGCTAACTGAGGCCTGTAGAGTCTGAGATGTAACTCTTGTTTTTTTTGCAAATTCTCTGAGCATTGCACGGTCTGACCTTGGGGTGAATTTGCTGGGACGTCCACTCCTGGGAAGATTGGCAACTGTCTTGAATGTTTTCCACTTTTGAATAATCGTTCTCACTGTAGAATGATGGACTTTAAATTGTTTGGAAATGGCCTTATAACCCTTCCAAGATTGATGGGCAGCAACAATTGCTTCTCTAAGATCATTGCTGATGTCTTTCCTCCTTGGCATTGTGTTAACACACACCTGAATGCTCCAGACCAGCAAACTGCTAACACTTCGGCTTTTATAGAGGTGGTCACACTTGGGGATGATCAATTAATCAATAGCATTTGATTAGCAGCACCTGTCTGCTACTTAGCATCTTAACTCCTATGGAAGCAGTAAGGGTGTACTTAGTTTTTCACACAGCTTCTCCATTTTGGCTTTATTAATGTTAAATAAATCATGACATGGTGTAATATGTCATGTGTTGATGTTCATCTGAGGCTGTATTTACCTAATTTTTAGACCTTCTAAGGAACAGTTGATTGTTATTATTTCCTGATATATAAAACCATAGAATTCAAAGAGGGTGTACTTTCTTTTTCACAAAACTGTATATTCTGTTATCACAGCCAGTGAATCTTATTCAAAATCTGTGAAATTCTCCGTTATCAGTAAGATAAAGCTGCCTACTGTATATACATAAAAATACATGTAGCCCTCTTTCCCCTACCCTCTGGGAAATGTTCTTTCTACCAGTGTATTCTGTGGCTGCTGTGGTCATCCCTGTGAGGCAAACAGAAGGCCGGAGACCTCCGTGGTGGTGTGGGGAGTGTCAGGACAGGTTTGCGGTGAAATCCTCAGTGGTCAGCGCCTCCAGTCCAAGAGGATCCTGAGGTTTTCAGGATGCACCTCATGGACACTTCTTTCCTTTAGTCATTACCATGCTTCAAGGACTACACCAGTTGTTGGTTTGACTGAAGTTTATTGGCAGTAGTATTTGTAGTACATTCACTGGATCATTATCACTGTAACCTATCCCTTCATGAGCTACGGTAGGCCTCAGTCACTTCTCTAGCAGAAGACCTCCTTGCAGAACAGTATATGTATACTCTGGCATCTCTTCCAGAAGAACATCCTTCTCTGATCACTATCCTAGACAGACTGAACAGCACTCAGAAGAGTAGCCATAATCACTCACTGCTCTACACTCTATAGAAGAACATCCCCTCCTTCTCTGAGTAGTGGCTAGAAAGTCAGCCTATTCTTATCATAGGCCCCCCTTACTTCAGTGAGAGGCCACTATAAATGTATTGCTCATACCTGCTGAACAATATAACATTTCACACACTGAACATTATAACGGATCCCCTCAGGAATCATGCCCACACTGCCCACCTTTATTGGGACTTACAGTGAGATCATGGCAGGAAAATGTTAGTCCAAGGAGACTTGGCTACATACATATTGTTTTGAAATGGTTATAGCACTATATTTCAGTGCTTAAAAGTAATACAAACCTTCATAACATTTGCATAGTACTGTACGTATGAAGATACATGATGCAGAATTTGATGTTTTCAATTATTTTTTACATATCACATAATGTTAAAGATTGATACAATTTAAATTAGAACAGAATTATGTACACTTTTTATTTATTTATAGGTAGTGTTAGTAAATACAAATGATTAGTGTAATAATATTTATAATAGCCATACTACTGTATGAAAATAATACATTTTGTTTAACTACATAATTAAGCATCTGTCCTGTGTCACATACATTTTTGGGTTGATACAGTAGAAAGCAACTTAATTCTGGCCTAAAACTATCACAGACCTTTTTAAAGGATTAGACCAAGTTGAACTTGGCAGAAACATTTGTTGCATTTTTTTCCTTTTTTGGAGCACAGAAACATACATTTTTAGTACATACAATTAACATTTCTATGCCAAGCGCAGTCCATTTCTGTGCACCAAAAATAAAGATTTTATATACTGATGGTGCATATAGAGAAAGTTCAGGTTTATACATAGGCAGTCACAAGCACAATTTAAAACAAGATTTTCCTGTGCCAATGTACTGTACGTAAGCCCCAGTGAGAACAACTCCAAATCAGTGAGACACCTGTCACGAAAAATCTGACAGCTGTGCAACTCTGACAACAAAGAAGTTAAACATTAAAATGGGTATCTTAAATATGGTGATAGGCAGCTTGTAAAATAGTGAAGGTGAAATGAGGATACCTGGCGCTTAAAGAGTCACTGTGTCCATAGGAAACAAAACCAGTCTTTGAAGAGTGTCTCAAAGTCCAAGACTTGACGTGGATGGCTGTAGTATTTCTTTGCTGCTGCTATTCTTCAATACACCTGAAATTGATAAAAGGGTACACCGTTGCGCAGTACTACTGATGTTTGCTGTTAATCCCTTTATTTCAATTTCCCCAGTGTGGACTGAATACACTTACAAGAGTGTCTCTTTCAGGGTACAGTGGAGACAATCTGTGCTTTATTCCCTTTATGTTCTTGTGTACCACGAATCCCCTGGGTACTTCCTTGATCTCTTGGGATTTCGTGATTCCCAGAATCACCCGAACTCCACGAACCCCCAGATAAGGAAAGTGAACGATGGCAAAGAAGGGGGTCACAAATTTATTAAAAATCGGCTTAAAACAAGCCTGACAAAACCGGCTATTATGCCTGCACTAAAAACAAGTGAATGGTTACTCACATGTACTCACATGAATACATGCGTTTCAAATCAACACGAGGATGCCGTCCGCAGCTTGTAATGCGCATTACAAGGGAGCAAGCACAGGAGGCGCATTACAAGGGGAGCAAGCACAGGAGGCGCATTACAAGGGAGCAAGCACAGGAGGCAAATTACAAGCTGCGGACGGCATCCTCGTGTTGATTTGAAACGCATGTATTCATGTGAGTACATGTGAGTAACCATTCACTTGTTTTTAGTGCAGGCATAATAGCCGGTTTTGTCAGGCTTGTTTTAAGCCGATTTTTAATACATTTGTGACCCCCTTATTTGCCATTGTTCACTTTCCTTATCTGGGGGTTCGTGGAGTTCGGGTGATTCTGGGAATCACGAAATCCCAAGAGATCAAGGAAGTACCCAGGGGATTCGTGGTACACAAGAACATAAAGGGAATAAAGCACAGATTGTCTCCACTGTACCATGAAAGAGACACTCTTGTAAGTGTATTCAGTCCACACTGGGGAAATTGAAATAAAGGGATTAACAGCAAACATCAGTAGTACTGCGCAATGGTGTACCCTTTAATCAATTTCAGGTGTATTGAAGAATAGCAGCAGCAAAGAAATACTACTGCACCGACACACTTTATTCGAGCAAATACCCGGTATGTACCTGGCAGATACCTGGAATGCGCCGCTCCTCACCTCTGACAAGCCCCGTTGTGTTTGCCTTCCCAGCCTGGGTTCATGCCTGGCTGATGGGCGGCTGATCTATTAAATGATAATGATTAGGATTTAATAGGCTGCAATGCTTCGCGTGTCTACCAGATGGCATAAATTCATGAATTGTAATGCAGTATATATATATACTGTGCAGTATTGCAGCCAACGGGAATAAAATGCTTCAATCCCTGCCTGGAAAATACCTCAATGCACTCGGGCAGAAAACAGTCACAAACCTCAATACACCCGGGTATACCCGAATTCGTGGGACTAGCCGAGCTCGAATAAAGTGTGTCGCCAGTGTACAGTCATCCACTTCAAGTCTTGGACTTTGAGACACTCTTCAAAGACTGGTTTTGTTTCCTATGGACACAGTGACTCTTTAAGCGCCAGGTATCCTCATTTCACCTTCACAGTTTTGTATGCAAATTGAGGTAATTTGCATTGTGGGAAGCCTACGGCAGCTTTGGCCTCTTGTAATCACAATTGGTTTGTAATTTCACGTGTAAATCACACTTTAATAGGTTTAGCGCTTGAGTTAGGGTATTCACTTTATTTTAGCTTGTAAAATAGACCGTACTAACCTTCATAAGACTTTTCGCCATCTCTCCATTTTTGACCTGCAGCAGGTTTCCAATCAGTGGAAGGGGAGTGGGACCGGGGGGGAGTTTGTGTGCCCTATATATTTGATCCCATATTAAATAAAAGAGCAGAAAAGAAATCAGCACAGTCAGAAAGACAGTCCCACACCCCGTTATATCCATGTCTGCTTGTCTCTGCAGTGAGGCCCCTTGAATAGTCAGGGAATGTTGCTACGGTTTTGAGTTCAGCCAAAGATGTTAATCCAACCTCCAAAGTCCATGGCTGGAGAGAGTGCCAATTGGCTGAATTTCCCCATTATCAATCGTTGTCTTATTTTTCTTAGGGGGAGGGGGAAGTGCAGAAGAGGCTGCTGGTATGGTGTATACAAGGGGCCTCAACTGGGTTCACAAGATTTGGGAATCAGAACAAATTATCTTTTAATGGAAAGGACCAAAAAGAGGGGGAAGTAGGATGATCAAATAATAAGTGAAAAATCAAGTGATTGCAAAGCTGTGAATTAGTGAATTACAACAGAAATAAGGAAGAGCATATGAGGTATGTTCTTGACAAAGAATTCCCTTGTTGCCACCACAAGTTAAAACAGTGTTTCCTAATTAATGTTAAAATATATATCACCGTATACAAGTCTGAACAGCAATTAAAAATATATAAAGAATATTTGGGGTAAACTGATGTTGCTACAAAGTATACTGAACAGTGTAGCTACAAATGGTAAATAATGGTGTGAATAATAGCTCCAAGCTTGAGAGTGAGAAAGGAATATAAACCGTAATAGGTAAACAGCAATACTGCAATGTGGGGTTAATGAGCTGTGAGATTAGTTTAGATTAGATAAAATAGATACCACACATTAGTTAAATTATGGTGGGTAAAAAAAGTGACAAAAAAACCTCTACCGTAAAGCATATAGCAAGTGGAAATATTACTGTGTGCTCATTTGCATGTCTTAAACAAGTCTGCAGCCCTGCCTTTCACCATTATCACCCAGAACACAGCACTTCCACTGCAGCAAGGGATTCTGGGAAATAACATGCAAATGAGCTTCAAATTGCAAAGCCAGTATAACCCGCCTCACACTGATGAGACCCAAAAGGTCGAAACATCTGTCTGTCTGTCTGTCTGTGGGTAGGTTTACTGGCAATGGATATTAACCCAGGCTGTGCTGAAAAGTTGTGCAATGCAGCAAGCATAAGCTTATAGGGTGGTCCATGTTAAAAATGGATTTGAAGCAAAAGGTGGCACTGTGGGCTAATTTGCATGTCATTTCCCAGAATCCCTTGCTGCAGTGGAAGCACTGTGTGCTGGGCGATAATGGTGAAAGGCAGGGTTGCAGACCTGTCTAAGACATGCAAATGATCGTGATGTCACGGAGCAAATGGAGGGTAACTCTCTGCTTCCAGCCCTTCGTCACCGCAATGAGCTCCTGGCGGCAATCTGCGAGAGCTCGTGACGTCACTGGGTATTTGGGTAAGCTATGGCGATCCCTACACGGATGTCGGGTGTATAGATTGCCAAATCAATGTTTCGTCTCATACAGAGACTTCTTCAGGGGTTAATAGCATGAGTGTGAAGTATATACTTATAGTCAAATTGACAAATCATATCGCAAGAAAGCTAATTAGAAAATTGAATGCAGACTTACTAATGGGGATTATTTAACCCCTATAAATGCTGATAGAAATGGAACAAAACTTTTGATTGAGAGAATACCATCTAGTACATAGCCTATCAGTAGGGAAATATCAGTACTTCATTGTATAATTACATAACAATCGTTAGAGGCTATAGATAGCAAACATGAAAAAGAGAAGTTTGTGTACAGTACATATCAAAATATTTGCTAAATACAAAGCAGACATAACAATTATACATAATTGCAACAAATGAAATATATGCAAAAAAATATATATAAAGCAGACATGACAATCATACATAATTACAGCAGATGCAATATATACAGTACAAAGAAATGGGAAAAAGAGATTCAGACGGAATATCATTATGAGGAAATAAGGTTTACTAAAGCCAAAAATAAAAAAACAAAATGAAAAAAAGTTATTACCAAAAACACAATAATAATGATACATAATAAAAAATATATGTAAAAATAAGTATGTAGAAATCATATATTATAAAATTTAATTAATGAATAGATAGATCTATCTATCAAAGGGAGAAAAGACAATTAAAGCTAGCAAGACCAATGGTGGACACACGAGCGAAGCAGGTATCACCTAAAAATACATATGAGATTAAATGTGTAATATAAAATATATAAATTAATAATGTGACAATTCAAAGTATATAAAGATAGTATTAAACTAATAAATCTATAAATAAACAGGTATAACGCGTGTATGTCCTTGAGAAGGGAACGAAGTACATCGCTCAAACCAGACCTCCACAAGGACACACAACAACCACAAACAAGGAAGAATGGAATCATTAAACTGTTGTACTGATATCAATTTTGTCATTGAGACCATCTGGACACAATGTACCAAGTACATATATCCAGTATGTCTCTCTGACACATAATTTCTTGAACCTGTCACCCTCCGTCATGGACTCGATTCCAATGATGGACAGGGAACTTGGATCCTTATTATGTACCAGATTATAATGGCAAGACAAGTTATGTGACTGAAGATACAAAAAGGAAAAGTGTGCAGCTAATATGTGGTATAACACACAATCGTGAATACAATGTGCAATAAACAATATTGTTGACCTTATAAGTGCACTAGTAGTGCGTCTGCAGCCTTTCTTGGGGGGTGGCTAAACACCCCTAGAACTGGAGAAATGAAAAAAGAACAAGGCGCACAACGCACATAGTGAAGTACAGTATAAAAAGTTAATTTTACTAATGAATAATAAGTTCTGCGTACATCAGAGTGTATAAAATCAGGCAATGGATAAGTGGGGTTACCACACAGGAGGACAGCTGGAGTCGTCACTCTTCACCCAATGTAGAGGGAGGAACAGCAGACCAGCGATTATCAGACCAGGTAGAAGGGCCCTCTGGATCCGTGGAGTGCACTCACTCCGTTCCTAGACGGTGAAAAGGTCAGTCCACAGTGTGAATCACCACACACGAGTCCCAAGACCGAGTACAGCAGTCTCTGTTGGTTTCTCCGCTGCCTAACGCCGACAGCACGCCGCTGTGACTGAAGACCATGTTTTATATTCCTACGGTGTTCGAGAAATCTCGTGCTTAGAGCTCTCGAAGTGTGGCCTACATATTGCAGACCGCACTGACAAGTTATGAGATAAATGACATATGTACTTAAACAATTGATATAGTCCTTAATCTCATAAGATGAACCGTTTGAGAAAGATTTGAATGAGTTGGTCTTATTAATATGCTCACAAGTGATGCATCTACTTGTTCCACAAGTGAAATTTCCTTTTGCTAAGGTATTCCTGGAAGAACCAGAATGCATATCACCAGTAGGTTTTAATCTACTTGGGGCTATAATGGTCTTCAGACATTTAGCTTTTTTGAAGACAATTGGAGCTTGTCTGTGTACCTTAGAACCTATAATAGGGTCGTTCTGCATAATGCTCCAATGTCTATTGAGAATATGCTTCACTGGCAAGCTAAATTATTGTATTGAGTAATACATTTTGGAAATGAATATATTGAATTATCCCTTGACCTGTCCATCAGTGAATCGCTTCCAACCTGATTGGATCTGGCCTTGGACTTCTCGAGCAAAGTGTTCCTATCAATAGAGACCGCATCATTGAATGCCGTCTGTACCACTGTTCTATCATATCCTTTCTGGAGATACTTATTGATTAAAGCCTCTCCTTGGACATGAAAATCTGAGCTCTGGGAACAATTCCAACGAATCCTAAAATATTGGCTTCTAGGGATGTTATTTAGCCACTTCTTATAGTGGTTGCTACTGTACTGCAGGTAGCTGTTAGTGGACACAGGTTTGAAATGTGTCCTACTGAGTATCCGCATATCCGATCTATCAATGAAAAGTTCAAGATCTAAAAATACTATCGTATCTGGATCTATATGATGGGTAAATTTGAGACCCATGTCGTTGTCATTAAATGAATCCAGTATGGATTTCAGTTCGTCCCTATCACCATCCCAAATCATAATAATATCATCGATAAAACGGCCATAGAAAACCAGACCCGCCGCCAGCCGCGCACTACCCCAAACATGGAGGTTCTCCCACAACCCCATGAAGAGGTTAGCATAGCTGGGGGCGAATCTGGTCCCATGGCCGTTCCACAAGTTTGTAAATAAAAAGTGCCATTAAAATTGAAATAATTATGTGTCAAAATAAATTTAATGCAAGACAAAATAAATTCTTTCTGTGACACATGCATATTTAAATCTAACTCTAAAAAGTGATTGACAGCATCAAAACCCTTATTGTGATCTATGCAGGTGTATAATGAGCATACATCGCAGGTAACCCAACAAAAAGTGTCTTTCCAAACAATACCGGAGGTGGAATCAATGACATGCAACGTGTCCCTAATGTGAGATGGCAATGAATTTACATATGGTTGTAAAAAATAATCAACATATTGGGACACGTTCGAAGTGATTGACCCCACCCCCGATATGATCGGTCTGCCAGGGGGATGTGAAGTGTCTTTGTGTAATTTGGGCAAATGATGATAAAAAACTGGTGTCCTGGGGTGTTTAATAAACAAAAATGTGCTCTCATTTTTAGTGATAATACAATACTAAGTGCTTGGTGAATTAATTCTTTGAAAGCCAACTGAAATTCCGTTACTGGATCTTTATCCAGTATACGATAGGATGAACAATCTATTAACAGACGATCGGCCTCAGCTATATAAACCTGTCTATCCTGCAGGACAATAGCCCCTCCCTTGTCGGCTTGTCACAATGAGATCTGTATTTTCTCTAAGATTTTTCAGAGCCAGTTCTTCTCCTTTGCTTAGATTTTTATGTGTTAGACAAGTATTAGTTTGGCATAATTGTTCCAAGTCTTTAAGAACAATGGTATAGAAGGTCTCAATGAAGTTCCCCTTAGATTGGTATGGAAAATATGTAGATGTAGGATGAAAAGGTGAATGCCTGAAGTCCAAGGCCAGATCCAAATCCTGAACTGGATGTAATGTGAAGTCTTCACCAGGACCCCGATGATCTGGCTGAGTTACCAGAGTCAAAGCTGACTCCCCAGTCAGTTCAGGTTCAAAATGTGTTGTGAGATTAAATGTATCTACTAAATTGATGTTGTTATTAATTTGTGTACTGGTTCTAATTTTTCTTGAAATATCTGGTTCAATAAGAACTGAAGTAAGTGCACGAATACATGCTTGTTCCTGTGAAATATAATCTAAATCCAAAGTGTCCAATACACCCCTAACTTTGTAAGAAAAATGTCTCATTAAAGTCAATTTACGTATGAACCTGTTAAGGTCCACAAATAAATCAAATTGATTAGGCAAACTATTAGGTGAAAATGAAAGTCCTTTTGCCAAAAGTGAAATGTGATAAGGTGTGAGGTCGTGTGATGATAGGTTATAGATACCATACTTCACTGGCGTGGCCACCATTAGTCTTTTCTCCTTCTGTCTTTGTCTCTCTTTATTATCCCCTGAAGAAGTCTCTGTATGATACGAAACGCGTAGGGACTGATTTTTGATACATTGTCCTGTTTTATTGCTTATATGCCACTCCGATACATGGGATTTTTCATTGATTTGGCAATCTATACCCCCGATATCCGTGTGGGGATCGCCATAGCTTACCCGGATACCCAGTGATGTCACGAGCTCTCGCGAGATTGCCGCCAGGAGCTCATTGCGGTGATGAAGAGCTGGAAGCAGAGAGTTACACTCCATTTGCTCCGTGACATCACGAGCCCTCGCGAGATTGCCGCCAGGAGCTCATTGCGGTGACGAAGGGCTGGAAGCAGAGAGTTACCCTTCACTTGCTCCGGTACTTGGAACAGAATTGCAGTGTTGCTGTATTCCTCTACATCAGACGGTACTGGAGCGGCTGTATCCTGTACCTGGGCTGGCGATTGAGTATAACTCATGAATGCTTTTATTTTCCCTATGTTTGTAAGTGTGCATTTTTATACATTCTACCCCATATAAATTTGTAAACCTTAATACACTATGAGTGCGCCTGTTTTTTGTTTGTTTTTTCTGTAGATATCTTGTCTTGGAGGGAGTGGTTACCCACTGTATTCAGGCTGCAAAGACTCAATTGGACAGCGTTTAGAGTTGGATTTTGATTTGTATTTGGACATTATTCATTTATCTGTTTTTATATCTTTTCATGTATGTTTTTTATTTTTTACTATTTCGTTTTCAATAGCATTTTATTTCATCATATCTGCCTGTATATATTGGATTTAGGTGTCTCTCTCTATCTCTCTATCTCTCTATCTCTCTATCTCTCTATCTCTCTATCTCTCTATCTCTTGGGTGAAAAAGACAACAAGAAACCTCCTCCGTATTGCAAATAGCAAGTAAAAAGATCACTTGTGAGCACAGTCACATGTCGTAGGCAGGTCTGCAACCCTGCCTTTCCCCATTATGCCCAGCATACAGTGCTTCCACTGCAGCAAGGAATTCTGGGAAATGACATGCAAATGAGCACACAATGTGTCACCTTTTGTCTGAAAAACCATTGTTACATGGAGCCCCTATACAGTAAGCTAATGCTCACTGTTAACACAGCTTTAAAGCACAGTATGGGAATCAAATGCAAAGCCAGCAGTACAACCAACTTCACACTGATGATACCCATTAAGGTTGAAACATGTCTGTGAATGGTTTCTCTGCCCCAGAAGAAGTCTAAACTCAGACGAAACTAGAAGGGTGATGGTCGCTTAGTAGATCTCCCTATTTTCTGTTATATTCAGGACTTTTTAACTGTCTTTCTATTTGTTGCAAAGCCTTATTTAAAGGCTATTGGGACTGTTATATCAATCTCAGAATTGAGCCCTGTGGCTAATCTCACAGAGTGAACGGAGCCAGCGGTATCCCCTTTTAGGGGAGTGACGTCACCATCGGAGGACCTGCGCAACTGCTGATTACAGCTGAGCAGTGAAGCGTCTGCATTAGAGCACACAGACGGAGTGAGCGGTTCCTGAGATTATCAGCCCCTTTGATGCAGTGATCTGAAAGCATTTTACTTATATGCCTGTTATTTCTGCTACATTGTAAGTAGCCTTTTTGCTTGCGCAATAATTTTATTCATAAACGTACTTCACCATATTGGTATCTTTTTCATTTATAGGTACTGTGACAGGGTGAAGTCAACCCCTATCAGTTATGCCTGGGAAACATATGTCTGAGTGCTTCATCCAGCAATCAGAAGGTTAACTCAGGAGGAAGCTAGGTAATCAGGAGGTAAGCTGACACCTGATAACCAGCAAGGTAGAAAAGGATCTTGTTACTGGCAGTAGCTGGCTGCCTTAGACCAGAGCACGCTGCTATCAAGGCTGAGTGTGTTCACAAGTATGGAGGTGCAGTGAGAGGTGTGTGGGGGAGAAGGGGGTCTGAGACCCATCATGGAGGCAGACTCTGATGGAGTGCGAGCATTAAGACAGTTGAGAAGTGCTGCAAAGGGAAAGAAATGCTTGTCTGAAAAGGCAGAGATGAAAGTGAAAAGAGAGTTAAGCAAAATGAAGAAACTAAGGAAAAAGAAAGCAGAGAGCAGAGCTGCAAAAATAGAAGTGACTATGAGTAGTTTGTCCTCAGATGAGGCCCCTGAGAGTTCCAATTCCCAAACACAGGGGCGGAGTAGCAGTTTGGAGGGAAGCCAAAAGCTATACCTGAGTGAGGGGAGGAAAGATGATGCAGCAGTTAACCCCTTCAGTGTCCGGAAGATCCAATACTACTCCCCAGTGAGCAGCTGGAGCAGCAAAGGGTGGGTCTCGCAAACACAACCCCCTGAGACCAGCAGTGCAGAGATGCAAGAAACAGCAGCTCACAGCCCTGAGCATGGTGTCACGGGCACAGACTATGTGATTAGTGAGACCTCACTGTCAGAAAGCAATCTGGGTGATACAAACAATGCAGAAGTGGTTATATCACAGAGCAGCCAGAGTGCAGAAAACACTGCAGAGCTGGCACTACCAGTGTCATCACATTTCTATATGTATTATTTATTAATCAATACTTTTGCTAGGCTTTCTCCTTGTTTTCTACTGTTTTTATTTAATGCGCATGCATGTATGTCTCATTGGAACCTTGTTGAAACGCATATGCGTGACATCACAATTTAGGCACATGTGAGTATGTCTCATTGGAACCTTGTTGAAAAGCATACTGTATGTGTGTCATCACATTTAGGTGCATGCGTGTATGTCTCATTGGAACCTTGTTGAAACGCATATGCGTGTCATCACATTTAGGCGCATGCATGTATGACTTCTCAATCAATGTGAATTTCACATCTGAAAAAAAATACTTTTTTTTTCGTTTCTCAACATGGCTTGCATAACAATTTTTGCTGTTCTGTGAATCAATCACTACTGTAGCTTTTTAATTCTATACTAGTCATGTACGTACTTTATGAGGTGGGTGGCATACTGTGATTTTATTTGGGAGTGTGTGGTTCAAAACATTATGATGACCTGTTGAAAATATTTATTTGAACCAATAATCCAGCATACAGCCCTCTCCCCCTCCCCCCCCCCCCCACAGAAGGCTAAAGTATTTCTACTTCTTATCGACACCTCCCCCAAACAATTCATTTGTAATTGGAGGCTTTGTGGCTTAGTGTAATCTTCCCGAACCCGGGTTCAAACGCGCATGCGTACAGTACATGTGAAAAGCCTTTCTTGGGACTTTGGCTAGAATCACCCACTCACGCATGCGCACGTGCGATCACAGATATTCCTTTGTTTTTGTTTTTTTTAAACCGTGAAAGATGAAATTGCGACTCACGACCGTCCTACCAACCTGGAAGATCTCATTGCTATCTGCATCAAGGTAGACCACCGCCTTCAGGAGAGAAGCACAGAGAGAAGATTTAATCGCACGGCTCCTACCAGGATAAGCCCCAGTGAGGTGCGCCAGTTCGAACTTCTCCCTTGCCTCCAGGGTCAGTGGGATTTTCCAATAGCCTTTGCTCAAATCCATGGTGGTCAGATACCTTGCTTCCGCGAGTTCATCTAATAACTCATCCATGCGGGGCATGGGATAGGCATCTGAGACCGTCCCTGCATTGAGCAAGAGGTAATCCACACAAAACCGGGTGGTCTTGTCCTTCTTAGGAACTAGGACTACCGGACTAGCCCAAGGGCTCTGGGATGGTGTAATTACCCTTAGGGTCAGCATCTCCTCTATCTCCCTCTCTATACTTGTCTTGACCTCTGCTGACACTCTATAAGTGTGCGTATGCAGAGGTCGCAGGTCCCCTGTGTTCGCTGGGTGGTCTGTGAGGTGTGTTTTCCCTGGCAGGTCAGTGAAGAGAGCCCTATACTTTCTTAGCATGTCCCTGGCTTCTCCCTTCTGCCTAACACTTAACTGACCCGCTATCTCCACCTGTTCTACAGTGTCCCTGCCTAGCCTCCCCTAGAAGATCAGGCAGAACATTGCTCGCCGGATCTTCCAGCAGTGGGCTACAAATCGCCATCACTGCTCCCATACTCGGAGCTCTGTATTCCTTTAACATATTAATGTGATATGTCTTGCTCCTATCTGGCTTTACCTGTACAACGTAGTTGCACTCATTAATCTTTCGGATAACCGGGTACGGTCCCGACCAGGCAGCCATCAGTTTGTTCTCCCGAGTGGGTTTGAGAACAAGCACCTGCTGTCCTGGGATGAATTCTCTGCTACGAGCATTCCGGTCATACCATTGCTTATGCTTGGTCTGAGAGGCCCTAAGATGGTCCTGGGCCACCCCCATGATCATTTCTAACCGGTCTACGAGATCTACTACATAGTGGATCATTGAAGCATCAGTGTCAGTAGCCTCCCCCTCCCATCCCTCCCGGAATAGGTCCAGAGGTCCACGTACCCTGCGGCCATATAGCAGCTCGAAGGGGGAAAAGCCGGTAGACTCTTGCGGTACCTCTCGGTATGCAAACAGCAAGTGCTGCAAATGAATCTCCTAGTCTTTCCCCTCCGCCTCTATAAAGGTTCGAAGCATCTGCTTCAGGGTACCGTTAAACCTCTCACATAATCCGTTTGTCTGGGGATGGTAAGGGGTAGTGTGCTGGTGCTGTACACCGCATGCATCCCAGAGACACTGTAACAGTTCACTCATGAACTGCGACCATTGATCGGTTAGAATCTCACTAGGGAAACCTACCCTAGCAAAGATGTTCAGTAGCGCTGCCGCTACTGTCCTGGCATCTATGGTGCCAAGCGCTACCGCCTCAGGGTACCGGGTGGCAAAATCCACCACTGTGAGGATATAGCGCTTCCCTGACCTACTAGGAATCATAAGGGGCCCTACAATATCCATGGCTACCTTTTGGAAGGGTTCCCCTATTACCGGTAGTTGGTTCAGGGGTGCCTTCACACTGTCGCCCACCTTACCTACTCGCTGGGAGGCATCACAGGAGCGGCAAAAAGTGCCCACATCCCGGGATGCCCCCGGCCAGTAGTAACGCTGCAATAGCCGGGCTCTCATCCTGTTGACCCCCTGATGTCCCGCTAGCGGAATAGAGTGAGCTACCTGTAACAATTGCTGTCTGTACCCCTGGGGTACTACTAGCTGTCGCTTACCGGTCAGTCCCTCCTCTATCCCCGGGTTCCCCGCTTCTCTGTACAGGTGTCCCTGGTGCCATAGGCAGTGATCAGTGCCCTCCCCTGCCTGAGACTCGGACGCCCGAAGTCTCATACCAGCCAAGCTGGGGTCTGTCTTCACTGCCTCCCTAAACTAGGCTCCTAATTCTGGCCACCCCCCGGTCATGTCTATGTCGGGGGAACGGGGTACGGTGAGGGGAAACAGTAAGTCGGTCTGTGGTTGCAACTGAGCCTGGCTTACCTCCCCGGTCTCCTCAGAGACCTCCGCTAACGTTGGTCCCAAATGCAGGGGCCATCGCCGCTGTCTGGCTCCGGGTGACTGCCGCTACGGCAGCGGGTCTTGGTACCCGATTGAAGGTGCAGGTCATCGGACCCAGTATCATTGCCGAGGAGCACCTCCGCATCCAAACCAGGCAAAAACACCACCTCCCGCACACCCTGTCCCTCCCCCCAATCCAAAAAGATCCTGGCAATCTGCAGGAATTGCGGCTCTCCATCCGCCACTGTAATCTGCATCCCGGTCCCGGGAGCAATTCCTCTGGCCGGACCATATCAGGTCGGACAAGGGTTACCACAGCACCCGAATCCAGCAAGCCGACTGTTTGCCAATCACTGACTGTGACCGTGGTGAGGTGTCTGCTCCGGACATCCGTCTGCTGCATCACGGCACTGGGATGTCGTCCGATCCTGGCTGTAGGCACCGAAGAAACCGGGACAGGCGCTGCATGGGACGTCTCGCTGGGAGTTGTTTCCATGATCGGGCTGGGATCCTTGGTGGAAGCCACCCGTACGCGGGCTATAGGTTTCGCAGCTAGGGTGTGTTGCCCCTGATGAGGTCCGCCGGAACGCAGGGGTTCCGGGCAATCCGGCTTGATGAGACCGGTGCTGTTGCAATTGTAGCACCGGCACTTGTGCCGGAATTCTCCCGCCTTCGGTGGACTGCTGCCCGCAGGCGGCTTCATAGTCCATTGGGGAGTGGTGCCGGCCCTCTTGGCAGGGGCCACCGCCACTTTGGCCACTACTCTGGAGGGCATCAGTGCTTGGCTCGTGATTTAATCGTCCGCGAACCTCGCTGCCTCCTGGTGAGTCTTGGGCATTTTATTAAACACCCAAGCTCTCACTGCCGGAGGACAATGCTGCAGGAGCTGTTCTTGGAACATCAGATCCAGCAGGACCTGGTAAGTCTTTGATCCGCATCCCTCCACCCACCGGAGCCTGTGTAATGCCATGCAGGTACCAAAAGTCACAAAAGACTCCAGGGGCTGTTTCTCTTCCAGCTGGAACTTGCCCCGGTACGCTTCTGGGGTGAGGGCATATTGGATTTGCAACAGCTCTTTTAAATGATCGTTGTCATTGGCAAACTCCTCCGGGAACGCCTGCATGATCTGCTTAGCCAGACCGGACAGCAAGGGGTCAAGTCGCATGACCCGGTGCTGTGGAAGCACCTTGTACCGCCGGCACTGCATCTCAAAGTTCTTTAAGAAGCTGTCGATCTGGTTGGTACCTTCCGCAAACTTGGAGAGGCTGTGATGATCCAGCTGGGGAGTATCTTGGTCCGGGTGGGCAGGAGGACAGTAAGCGGGTCGGTTCACTGCCATTGTCAGGAACTGCAGCCGCTCCTCTGGTGTCCCTCTGTCACCCCACGCGGTAATCAGTGCCAGCATTTCAGGGGTGAACGGACTGGTAGCCGCAGCGACCAATACCCCTCCAGCTGCACTGTTCCCGGGAAGTGCTCCCGCTCCTTCCCCAAGTCTCTGCCATCCCAGAGCTAGGTCCATTCCCTGCTCTCCGGGCGGTTGCAATGCGACGAGCGGAGCTGTTATTCGAGCTCCGTGAGCCGGATTTCGTGTCCTCTGATCGCCTCCTCCATCTGTTCCATATCTCTGCCCTCTGTGGGCAGCCCGTACTCGTTGCACTTGTCCCACAGCTGAGCCCGGGTCCGGACTGTAGATGAACCGGCACCCTCGCTCATGGTTAAAGGCTTCTTGTGAGGTATGAACAGTGAGGTGGTGTTATATCCCCTGTTATATGTTGTACAAGAGTGTGTTCAATATCGTTAGCCTTAGGAACTCGCAATTCACCTGAGTTCCTACTGTATTACAAAGTCCCGCAGTAAACTGTAATACAGATTCAATTCAATCCCGCCGCTGTCACCAGTTTATTATAAGCCTGTCACGGTAAATTGTGAAGGGTTATAATATACACAAATCTCTGGGTTGAATTGAACACGACTTAGATATAATAAATATAGTTTATTCCTTTAAAAAGGTGAACACACAAGATTGCACAAATAACATACAGAATATAGCACTTACATGGGTTGGGGCAATGAAGCAATCCGGTACATGATTAGCAATTCATCGAGGTAGTCAGGATTCTTTCAGATGTTTAAACGAAGACACTGGGTATAGGGCTTACACTGGTTTATATGGGATTCCAGCCCTATACCCTAACATTGGGTGCCATGTATTGGTTAACAATTACCTGCACCCAATCCCTCTGTGCCAGCAAACGTGGGAAGCATTGTTGGACCATGCCCCCAGCTAGTTGGCACATGCGCACATTTTCCACCTGAGGTCTCATTTCACTAGCCCCACACTAAAGGAAAGGCGCCTTGCAGTCTACCAGACATGTATCTGGTCAGGAAATCCTTTGTCTTTAAGTGTGAATTACAACACTTACAGACCACTAAAGATCTGCTTTTCTCCGACCTAGTGGACACAATCTGAGTGGTGAAGCCTTTGATCAGGGGGTCTGTTGTAGACAACTGGTCTCCCCCTGAGCATTAACATATAGCAGAGCCAGTATCTTTCGCGGGCTTTAATACCAGACGAAAAACACAGTACATTTCTTAATATCTAAACATATTTAAATAATCCGTTTGGCTGGGCCGAGCGAGCTGAAACTTGGCAGACCCTCATGCCGGAAGGGACTCTCCATGGTGGCCAAGTTTCAGCTTGCGGTGACCCACCGGACCGGAGTTACACAAATACAGTTTTAAAAGCACATTTACACAAGTGGCTTTTCTCTGCCATGCAAGTCAATGGAAGAAACCCAAACTTAACCATTACCCTGACTCCGTTTTGTTGCTCCGAGAGGGTCGGTATTTGCCATGCAGTCATGCCGGAACTATGACTACATGGTGACCAAATCCCAGCCCTCTAGGCTGAACAGAACCAGAGTTATGGGTTCCATGTTTCTGCTCATTCTGACTTAGCCGTTTCCACCTCACTGCTTTTACCTCCGCCATTATTCAATGGTGCGACCCCCGTAACGAGCGCGACCCTTTACCGGGGTCATTGATTGTCGGACCCGGTTGGGGTCGAGTGAGGGGGTTCCTAGGATCTAGGGGCAAAAATAATTTTATTCCAGGGTGAGTTAAGGAATCCCCATTGAAATGCATTGCTCCATTCACTTTCAATGGGGAACCACCGCTCCTCCTCTCGGGCGGCACCTGCAGGTCTTCTACGATATCGGGCCCACATCTCCGGAATCTCCATAGGGTTACATGGGGCTGTAATGGCGACCTATGGAGAGACTGCAAAATGGAGCCTGCAAAGGCGGGAAAAGGGACAAAGGGCCATAAACACAAAATTAACATTAACCCTTAACCTCCCGACTGGATCCCAGTGTAAGTGTTGGTGTAAACACTGAGATGGGGAAAATACACATTCACAAGGGGATATACATTTGATGCTGAAGCAGGGGCATAAACACAGTACTGGACATCATTCCAGTTAACCTCTCGCCGCCCAGGTGAGGGCAGGGGGTGGCCAGATGGGATGTAACCCCTTAAATACCAGGCCAAACCCCCTCTTCCACGACACTCATTGGGAACGGTCTCTTTACCCCCTATAGCCACTTCTAATCCCACAAGGCTCCTTGTGCCTATCTCCTTGTCGGGTAAGGGATTTTCTGTATCCACATTGGCCTTTCTTGATTTGGGTTCCGTTGGCATCTTTATTGATCAGAGCTTCGCAGAGAACCATAATTTTCCTCTCGTGTGCAAGAAGAATTCTATTGCCTTGGAGGCTATTGATGGAAGACCGCTTCAACCTGCGTTCATCTCTTTGGAGACTCAGATTCTTCAGCTAAGGTCTGCAGATAACCATGTGGAAGATATTTCTTTGAACGCCATTCACACTCCTTCCATAGCAGTAATCCTGGGATTACCCTGGATACAAGTCCATAATCCTCAGATTGATTGTTTGAACAAGGAACCTATTCAGTGGAGTCTGTACTGCGTTCAAAATTGTCTCGAGGGCCCAAGTAGTATTTGTGCTACAACCGTATCTGAGGACAAAGCAATGGTACTATTGCCGGAGGAATATACCGACTTCAAGTATGTATTTGACAAAGTCAAGTTTGAAATACTTCCTCCACATCGCCCCTACGATTGTCCCATTGAATTGCTTCCCGGTATCACACCGCCTAGAGGATCCTCCTATCCATTGTCTATTGGATAGCAAAAACGACCTATAGCGCACAGGAGAGAAGAAAACAAAACATTGTGTAATCTGTAAACACTAGATATACATTCCTGCTATAAAGAATGCACTTACAAGATATCAAATAAAAATAGGGCAAAAGTTGATGATCTCAGGTTGATGTGTTTATGAAATGAATCCACGCTTCCAATCTTCTTATAACCTGGTGAACTATACTATGCTCCCAGGTTATATATGATGAGAAGGGATAAGGAAAGGAAAGAGAGAGAGACAGCGCTCTCAAGTGCAAAACAATTTATTATACTAAATACAGCAAGGATATATCTGTGACGAGGAAGCCCCAATTTGGTTCTCTCCTGCAAGAGAAACACTCACCACCTCCTAAACGGACGTCCTGCGCCCTTTCCTTGCGGTGTCACAGTCCACAGTCTGTATACCGCTGGCAGGCATTCAGCTGTTAGAGGAGGTGACCCGCGTCTCTCTCCGCCGGTGTCACCGCATACACTGACTCTTCCGGTCACGTGATTGTTCTCCTCGCGTCTCGTGAGATCTCTTCAGAAGGTAGCAGGAAGCTACAGGAAAGCTTCAGTAGTGGCAACTCGATCTCTCACGGCTTCACCTTGCTCTCCACCGTACTAGTTTTGCTTTCGGCTTCGTCAGGGGCATGTGTAAAAGTTCCTAGCCCTGTCCCTATAAATATCCTTTAGTTGATTGAGCTAATTGATATACATAACTATCAAACATGCATCTCACGCACATTGAATCATGGGATCAGTAAATTAGAGCTCATGAGCAGACAACATAAGCAGATGTCTACAGACATAATTAAACATTAAACCAGATGCAGATAATAGTATATACAGTATTGCACCCTAATTGATGAGATACAACCTAAATAACTGAAATGAATTGAAATAAATAAATATACAAATATATCTCCTCAAATAAAACTCCTCAAATAAAACCAACCTAGAATACTTTCAAAACCTATATGAACACACTGTGATAAAACTATAAAACTGATGCGAAATCAGTATCCAAATTCAATCCTTTTGGTGCTAAAGTTTTTAACTTAAAAATCCAAATAGTTTCTAGCCGATTGATCGACAAAACTCTATCCCATCCTCGGTAATATAATTTAGACACTTCAATGCCAAAAAACGTAATACCGGTTGGATCACAGACAGAGCTCAGTGCTACATCCATTGACACTTTTAAATGGTTAAAGCTCACTCCATTTCACCTTCCACACTCATGGGAACTTGCATGCAGTTTGGTTGCGACAAATCTAATACAGAGTGCTTTTCCTGGTATTGTATAGGTTAATAAGAGCTTCATACAACAGAAGACACAGGTGCCCAATGCTACTTCAAATTGACAAAACATATATGGTAATGAGTATAAAGTTTAAATACTTGAATAATAATAGTAATTACTTGTTTTTTTAGTTAAACCCTTTGGCCAAAGCGTCATAAGCCTGCATACCAACGTCAAGGTAAACCAAAAATGCAGGTCCTAACACTAAAACTGTGAACCCTTCCTGTTACCTCTGTATGAGGGAAGGAACTGCAGTGAATCTTGTCCATTCAGCAAGTTGCCAGAACCTCCCAAGTTAAAAAGGTGGGGAGGGGCGAGCTCTGGGGGGAGGTGCAACCTAACTCCATAGACTGTTACCAGTCAGAAATTGATTAATACACATATTCCCAGATAGCTCAAACTCCTACATCCACCACATCATTAATATATATTTATGCCAAAATGAGTTCTACTGAGCGTGGCAAATATATACATATAACAGAAGACACGGGTGCCCAATGCCCAAAAAAACAAGTAATTACTATTATTATTCAAGTATTTAAACTTTATACTCTTTACCATATATGTTTTGTCAATTTGATGTAGCATTAGCCGATTTGATGGCAGTAAAATGCACTATCTGAGATTTATGTTTTATTAGTTTGGGACCTTCTGTCCCAACTCCTTATTTGCGGCACTACCAGTGCTGTTTCTGATTTCCTCAACGCGATCTACTGTGTTGCTGCGCTACGGGATTTGACTCCTACACGTGACATACATGATCATTGGTATTCATGCTACTGTGATACATA
The DNA here is from genome assembly GCF_040206685.1 of Ascaphus truei. NCBI lineage: Eukaryota > Metazoa > Chordata > Amphibia > Anura > Ascaphidae > Ascaphus > Ascaphus truei. The sequence continues at coordinate 15,793,239 of NC_134489.1, forward strand.
TTTACATCTGTCACGCTGGTATATCCCACCCAGATAAAAGAAAACAGTGTCCCTGTACTTCAAACATCCAGATATACCATTTGCTAACAACAGCATAAAGATATAAGGGTATTTTTAACCCCTTAGGCGATGCTATGTTTTGCCCTAGCTACATGGTTTCACCACGGGGATGTACCTAGTCCCTGACTAAGGGCTTGAATACAACCTGTAATACACACGGTTATTACCAGTATAATCAACACAGATCACAGCAGATCCACAGACCCCTATCTGGGGCTTTTTTTGCATATACGCCGTTTCTATGTGACCTGAACATCTGGAAGCATTTTTTACCGACATCAGCAACACTCAATAAACACGTTTTAACCCTTTGGTTATAGTATATAGATATCTGCTCCATTACCCCATCTATGACATTATTCACCACTCGGTTGGGGGTTAACACCCTATTAGTTGATTTGTGCAAAGACAATCACTATAAGGTGATAAATTGACCCATATATATCCAGTATTGAGCTATATGAACATGCACCCTGATGAATGTTGTAGAGAATACTACTTGTATACAATACTACAATAGGATTTAGCCATAACACACTTGGATGTATACTTACCTTTATTGGTAACAGACCACAACATCACATAGGGTGTATAATTACTATATAATTACTGAATTATACTGCACATGCGCAGGAAGCCATTCCACTGAAACTATGTGGAAATAACATTTAGAGGTATTATAAACTACACGTTACACCTCTCATGTCCTCATGTACGTCTAAAGAGATGGAGCTTATCTGATTACATCATTACTATACCATCACTATCTATGGTTTGAGGAATCAGTAACGCAGTTACTAAACAAGACTGACATCACTGCATAGTGTACCACACACTACAGTGTGGACTCTACACTACAGGTTAACAGTAATATTTTGTGGTACAAAGGAATTGCCTACAGGGAATTTTTCCCGACATCAGTACCCTGATATTACATCTACACTATATATAGGGATGATGTACATAAAAGACTAGTACCAGGAACGATATCTGTACCTCCACGACATAAATCCCATGTAGGAGCATCTGTATATACCCTGTTCTCTTGAACTAGGAGGTATATATATTAAAAAATGTAATAAAGATAAAAATAAAAAACTGTTTTCAATAAAATTATTTTAACTGTACACATTTAGCTGTAAAAGTTTGACCATGTTATAACTTGATCTTGGTCTACAGTGCGCCACCATTTGGGACTCTCTGTGTACTCCTCTCAGTACACACTCTCAGTTTTATTCTGTTCATTCCCAGGCGGCACGCAACCGTACCTAGAGGCTTTGAGCGAGATTTCTCATATCCTTATAGATCTTATTCTATAAATGGCTCACGGGTCTGACTCTTGGACATGTTAACTGATTTTGGCCTCTTTAGTGTGGTCAGGTTGTTATCGTAGCATGAACATAATGGGAAAAATGGGTGTGAGGGTTTTAACTACAGTAGGATTGGGTTGAAGCCAAATGTTTCCTGGGCCTTTGGCCTTTGGCTCTACTTTTAGGGTATTTATATTGAGTAGAGTCAAAGTGTGTGTGGGGAGGGCGGTGGTACCTGGAATCAGTAATCCATCATTCGCACCTTCTTGTCTATTTGGTCCCGTCCTATGGAATTTATGTAGTGTGCGCCAATTCCACTGCAGAAGTTTTTCTTTGTCTCTGTAATTCTACAGTAGGTTGAATTACTGGCGGAGCTGAGCTGGCATGCGACCAGCTCGATCAGCATCCCCAATGCATCTATTTTTTTCAATTTATCTTACAAGTGAAACTGTATAAGAGACGGCCATAAGAAGATTGTACACATTACCGCACTCCTCCCTATAGAAGTTTGCTGCTGGTAAAAAGATAGGCCTTACATATAGAAAAACAAAAAGAACGATTCCTCTGCTCCTACCAATTAGACTAAAATAGTAATCTCATGAATAAGCAGTGTTCGATAATGCTATATATTTACACGCCCGGGGCGTGTGGATTTAACCTCCGGGCGAGTAAATATTTGCCCAAGCAGCACACGTGTGTTTTTTTTAATTTCCCCCGCTCGCGCTGCTGGAGAAAAAAAAAAAAAAAAGCCGGAAGCGGGTTCATGTTGTTGGGGGAGATTACCCCGCCTCCGGCTCTCTGAGCAGTGCCTTCGCTCCTCCCCCGCCTCTCAGCAATATGTTCCCTCCTCAGCACTTCCACTCCTCCCCCTTCCGGCAGCCAGCCCCTTCCGCGCCTCTGTCTGCCACAGGCCCCTGCAGGGCCATCTGTCTCCACCCCCTCCCATCAGGCCATCCTCCCCCCCCTCCCATCGGGCCACCCGCCACGCCCCCCACCCCAATCTATCCCGGCCTCTGTGACCCCCCTCACCCCAATCTCTCCCGGCCTCGTGACCCCCCTCACCCCAATCTCACCCGGCCTCCGTGACCCCCCCTCACCCCAATCTCTCCTGGCCTCTGTGACCCCCCCTCACCCCAATCTCTCCTGGCCTCCGTGACCCCCCCTCACCACAATCTCTCCCGGCCTCCGTGACCCCCCCTCACCACAATCTCTCCCGGCCTCCGTGACCCCCCCTCACCACAATCACCCCCTGACACCCCAAATCTCCCCACTCACTCCCGATCTCGCGTGGCAGCTCCGCCAGGTCGGTGACTCGGAAGGTCTCCTCCACCGACAGCCACTGAGCTGAGGCTGCTGCCACCGCCCCCATGTCCCGGCGTGTCTGACACCCGGTGACCCGCAGCGACAGCCGCCGAGGGCAACACCCAGCCTGCTCCCGCCTCTTCTCCCTCTCTCCATGGGATATGGCACTCTCCGAGGCAGACCACAGCGATCCCAAGGTGTGTAGGGGGGAGAAAGAGAGAGTGTGTGTGTGTGTGTGTGTGTGTGTGTGTGTGTGTGTGTGTGTGTGTGTGTGTGTGTGTGGAGAGAGAGAGAGAGTGCAAGAGAGTGCAAGTGCGTGCATGGGAGTGTGTGTGTGCATGGAGAGTGTGTGTAGAGAGAGAGAGAGAGAGAGAGAGAGTGCGAGTGCGTGCATGGGAGTGTGTGTGTGCGTGCATGGGAGTGTGTGTGCGTGCATGGGAATGTGTGTGTGCATTGCGAGTGTGTGTGTGTGTGTGTAGAGAGAGAGAGAGAGTGCGAGTGCGTGCATGGGAGTGTGTGTGTGCGTGCATGGGAGTGTGTGTGCGTGCATGGGAATGTGTGTGTGCGTGCATGGGAGTGTGTGTGTGCGTGCATGGGAGTGTGTGTGTGCGTGCATGGGAATGTGTGTGTGCATGCATGGGAGTGTGTGTGTGCGTGCATGGGAATGTGTGTGTGCGTGCATGGGAGTGTGTGTGTGCGTGCATGGGAGTGTGTGCATGGAGAGTGTGTGTGTGTAGGATACCAGAAGTGTCCCATCACCCCCCACCCCAATCACCTCACTCCCCCATCACCCCAATCACCTCACCCCCCACCCCAATCACCTCACTCCCCCATCACCCCAATCACCCCACCCCCCAATCACCCAACCCAATCACCCAGTCACCCCACCCAGTCACCCCATCACCCCCCCAATCACCCCGTCACCCCCCCAATCACCCCCTACCCCAATCACCCCCCCATCACCCCATCACTCCACCCAGTCACCCCATCACTCCCCCAATCACCCTGTCACCCCCCCCCCCATCACCCCATCACCCCCCCACCCCCCCACCCCATCACCCCACCCAGTCACCCCGTCACCCCACCCAGTCACCCCATCACCCCAGGTGGATGTTTGAACTGGGGCGCTCCCTGGAATGTGTGGCTAGGAAATATTTCAACGCCTAGGATATATTAAATAATTAAAAAATGTAAAAATTCTGTTGTGGTGTAAAAGAGTATAAAAAATGTATACTGGCCCTTTTGATGGTTCCATGAGTTTGCGCTGACCATCTTCATACTTCCACCCCATCAACCCACCCAGTCACCCCGTCACCCCACCCAATCAAGCCCCCTGTCTCTCTCGCCCCCTGTCTCTCTCGCCCCCTGTCTCTCTCTTGCCCCTGTCTCTCTCTCCCCCTGTCTCTCTCTCGCTCCCTGTCTCTCTCCGCCCCCTGTCTCTCTCTCTCGCCCCGTCTCTCTCTCGCCCCGTCTCTCTCTCGCCCCCTGTCTCTCTCTCACCCCCGTCTCTCTCTCGCCCCCGTCTCTCTCTCGCCCCCCCGTCTCTCTCGCCCCCTGCCTCTCTCTCGCCCCCTGTCTCTCTCGTCCCCTTTCTCTCTCGCCCCCTGTCTCTCGCTTGCCCCCTGTCTCTCTCTCGCCCCATCTCTCTCTCGCCCCCTGTCTCTCTCTCGCCCCCTGTCTCTCTCTCACCCCCTCTCTCTCGCCCCCTCTCTCTCTCCCCCTCTCTCTCTCGCCCCCTCTCTCTCTTGCCCCCTCTCTTTCTTGCCCCCTCTCTCTCGCCCCCTCTCTCTCAACCCCCCTCTCTCTCTCTCTCTCTCTCTCTCACCCTCGCTCTCTCTTCTCACCCTATCTCTGTGTCTGTCTCACACTCTGGATCTGGATATCTTACTTACCCTATATATCTTAACTGCCCTATACTAAACCAAAATAACCTATACTGCTTTCTTCCAGATCTGACTCAAGCTTCACATGGAAGACATCGGAACCCCCCCTAACCCAGAAGACAGGTAGGGAACACATCCCCTCCAATGTATAACATTGCGGGAATGAGGTACCTGGACATTGAGGGACTGCGGATCAGGTAAGATCCCAGGTGGGATTGCTGCTTTAGATATTGTGAAGCGGGGACGTCCAGACATTGGTTAAGGGGTTCAGGAAACTAGTCATTCGCACCTGGCTTTTATTTCTAGATCCGGCATTTACACACACACACACACACGCACGCACGCACGCACGCACGCACGCACGCACGTACGTACGTAACAAGGACTAATTGTAGTATAATGTAATACAATAAATACATTTATGTCAAAAATTAATGTTGTTCTGACTAGGAATTTATTAAATGTATTTTATTTTAAAGCGGGGTTGGGGTTGGGACTAGGGGCGGGACTGGGGGCGGGACTAGGTGGCGAGTAGATTTTTTGGTTGGCTAGTAGATTTTTGGGTGATTTGTCGAACACTGTGAATAAGGGTTAGTTAATTAAACCCTTTGGCCAAGGCGTTATAAGCCTGCAGCCAACGTCAAAGCATAACCGAATTTGCAGATACCTACACTGAATATATGTAATTATTGTCCCATGGACTGGTGAAAAATGTGAGAAAGCCCTGAAGGGGTTAAATAAAGCATATGCTTGTGTGTGTAGTGTAATTAAAAGCTGGCTAAAGCCAGTATCATAGTTACCTTACTATAGAGGTAAACTGTGGGTGCACAAATTCATTGGTGTGAATATAATAAAACTTACATATTTTTCATTCTGTCAGCCTTATACTGTACATTCACCTACTCTTTGAGGGTGATGTGCAGACTGATACTGAAGTGTAATATACCTGTACTAATTCGAAAATTGGGAGATGCTCTTTCCTGAAGGGAGGGGACATACACCTCAAGGAAATGCTATGTAAAGCAGATGAGCCAATAAACCTACCCCTATAGTGTGTGTGTGTGTGGGATGCGCGGTGTACCTGGAATCAGTCACCTCCGTTTCCTTTCTATTTGGTCCCGTCATATGGAATGTATGTAGTATGTGCCACTTACACAGTAGAAGTTTTTCTTTGTCTCTGTAATTCTAGGTTGAAATACTGACTGAGCTGAACTGGCATGCGAACAGCTTTATTAGTATCCAATCCACGCCCCCAATGAATCTATTCCCCCCCCACCCCCTGGTTAAATGACAAGTGAAACTGTATTAGAGACAGCCTTAAGAAGATATTGGTGGAAGTAGATTGTATTATTGCAAGAAGTGTGTATTATTTTCCCAAATCTTTGCTTTTTCTCTATTTTACTTTATTGAATATTTCATAATTTATAAAGACTGACTGCATCTGTTATCTAAAGATTTCTTTTAGCATTGAAAGAGTGTATGGGAATAAGGGGTGGGTTAAATTACACAGAACAGTAAAAAATGTACATTACTGTACAGTAGCAATAGCCTCAGAATACTGTGCACTGAATTTAGGTTAGAGACGCACAAGTTCCTGCAAAGTACTATAGCAGCCGCAAAGCCCCATTTGGCAGCCGTGCGTCAAAGAAATTTGCATTGGAATTGCACTTGGCTTCACCTGGAAACAATGAGTCTTGCTACATCTGTAGTTCTGTACATCTCAAGTAATGAGATCGATATCTCTTATCAAGAATATGCCAGTATGCTGGTGTAGTCTAGCAATTAACAAAGAGATCACATAATACGTTCTAGTTGTGTTCTACTAGTCTCCAATATGCTATGATGCAGTCTTGTTTAGCAATAATTTAGCTCCATCTATTTGAATGGGGGGGATTAATCATTGATAAATACTTTAAAATGTCACTGCAGTCCCAAAAGTTACCAACAATAACGAGAAATCTTCATAAAGTTAAAAAAATAATAATAATAACTCCTGCCAACTGGACGCTACTTATACATGATAATCACAAGTTTTGCTCATGACAAAGATTGTTTGAGTTTATTGTCTGATATAACACAGTATGTCTTATTGAAGAACAGTGGAACAAGCTTGGTGAGACCATGTCATGTGGACGCAGTCCTGTTTTGTATCTTGCTGATCACAGAGCAGAATGAGCCACATGCATTAATGTGTTTTCTGTTTTTCTCTTGCTAGCTCCATAAATACATTCTTTGTTCAGAGATTTCTGATGATTTGAAAAGATAAAAAAAAGGAACAGCGCCTAATGCAGAATTTAATTTATCTCATTATAATGTGTCTTATGTAACTTCTCCCCGGCTCCACTTTTTGACACTCCCCAAATCATGAGTTGACACACAAGCCAGACGAGGTGAAAAAAAATCTTAGCAAGTTCATGAGTGAATATGCAGGATGAAGTGTTAAAGTGCAGTATATTTCCTCAGAGAAAGTAATATACCATCATAGAATGAAACGATTATAGCTAATATACAAACAGCTATAGTACAACTTACTGTGTCTTCAGCTACATCGGAGAACAGTGCCTGATGCAGCGTTTATAAAATGTTTTACCAACAAGTAATCAATTGAGTTACCTCTCGTTTTCAAGTATGTCCTGGGCACAGAGTTATGATGACAGATACAGTACATGGTTACAAATGCATGGTTACATTAAGTGAACAGGGATATACATTATACTGTATATAAAAACAATGCATGAACAGATAAAGATAAAATATGATATAAGCAAATGTAACAGTTAGAGACCAGATTAAAATGTACGACAGCTTTAGTTTTGAAAGAACTTAGACTGGTGGTGTATGTGAGAGTCTCCGGTAGGTTGTTCCAGTTTTGGGGTGCACGGTAAGAGAAGGCGGAGTGACTGGATACTTTGTTGAACCTTTGGGACCATGAACAGTCTTTTGGAGTCAGATCTCAGGTGATAAGTGCTGCGTGGAGTAGGGGTGAGGAGCTTGTTCAGATAGGCGGGTAGCTTGCCCAGAAAGTATATGACAGCAAGACAAGAAAGATGAACTTTGCGCCTAGACTCAAGTGATGGCCAATCTAGTTAACTGAGCCTTTCATAGTGACGTGTATTATAGTTACATTGGAGGACAGAGTGGCATTTTGAATTAGAGGGTGTTTAGTTTGCTAAGGTGAGTTTGGGGTGCTGTGCCATATAGTATGTCCCCGTAGTCTATAATTGGTATTGGCATCTGCTGTGCGATGTGTTTTCTGACCAATGGGCTTAGGGAGAATTGCTGCGGGGGGTCCATGCTTCTGGATCTCAGCACAAAAGACGGATGTGGTAAAGACCAAACATTTTTGACGTAATTACCAAGCATTATCTACAGTATGTGTAACACCCCTTTTCTGCCCGGCAGTCAGAGATAGGGTGCACAGTAAATGTGATAGAAATAAACACAGTTCTGAGTGCTGACAGTAGTTTACCTGCTCTGTTGTAGCGTTAGCTCAGCTGTGACCTTAATCATTCCCACAGTCTGTTCGTGAGTCTGTGCCAGCTTGTGATAAAGGAGTTAATCAAATAGAAAAGGCGCGAGGAAGTTTTACCACGTGACTCTTTATTGAGAACAGCAGTCTTTCGTTAAAACACCAGGACAGGTATTATCCAATGCCAGCGCAGTCTTCCTCATGCAATTGAGAGCATGTTGACCTCCTCTGATCCCTACAAAAACCAGGGTTGGTAACTTCCACAATCCCCCCTCCCCCCCCAGCCCCTACTTAAACTGGGGAATGAATTGTGTCTCCCTCCCTTTCCCCAATGGCAATGGTCACTCATCCTGACATGTGACTAGCATCTTCCAGGCATCACAAGTCCAACATGTGCATGGAATTGCAACAATAAAGAAACAATAATGGGGACTAACTCACCTGCCTAGCCTGGTGATAGCTGCTTACCGATGTACTGCCACTTCAATTCCCAACTAAAAACACTACACAAAGACTCAGGGGGGGGAAAGACACACTAGGGGAGAAAAAAAAGGGGGGGATGGGGAAGGGGAGGACCCCCTCTGCCACTGCTCCTGGATCTGCCATGTGCCGCTGCTTTTCCAGACCTCCCGGACTCCTCGTGCGCCCTTGCGAACCACTTGATTCGGGGCCGCAGCCGTCCCTATCAGTCATGCCCGTCCTTGTGTTGCAAGCACTGCCATTCATCGAAGGAGAACTCACCTTCCACTATCACAGCCAAATGGTGGCATTGCTCACCCCCGTGATGTCTGTTTGTGCCAGCCACGGAAACCAGACTTTTTGAAAATTTGAGCCAGTGTCATTGACCAAACTCGTCAATTTCTCCATCTGGCAGACGAACCAAATTCTGTTCCGAATCTTATCTATCGATGGAGTTGTGTTTTGTTTCCACAATGCCGCGGTCTCACACCTCATTGCTGTCGCAAAATGGGCGACTAGTTTATTTCCTGCTCTCGACAGGCCCTCCAATGGTTTATTTAGTAGAAATAACCAGGGGTCCAGAGGTATTTCGAGGCCCAAAATCCTCTTTAGCCAATCCTGTATTTGCTCCCAGATCGGGCGCAATCAAGGGCAAGACCACAGCATGTGCAACAAGTCCCCAGGCTCTCCACATTGTCTAGGGCACAAGGGGGAGTAACCTGGTACAAATTTAGATAGCCTAACCGGGGTGAGGTACCACCTCATTAGAACTTTATATGACTTCTCCTTCAATGTCGTGCAGATCGAGGTTCTTGCTACCGCTTCAAAGATTTCTAACCAGTCCTCGTCCTCTAATGTAGCTCCCAGATCCCTCTCCCACTGTGTCATGTAGTCAAGTCTCTGTCTGCTGCCCTCTCCAGGATCGATCATTTCCTTATACAATCTAGAGATAAGTCCCCGTGGTGCGTGCCCACGTGCACAGAGCGTTTCAAAATTAGTCACTTTAGGACGGTTAGTGTGTTTGGTATAAAATGCCCGGATCTGGAGGTATCTGAAGAATTCTGTGTTAGGAATGCCCTTATCTGACTGAATCTGTGTAAATGTCTTAATAGTGATTCTGCCCTCCAGATCCTTCATCCTCCCGTACCCACTCTGTTTCCAGAGTAAAAAGTGTCCATCGTCCCTCCCTGGAGCAAATTCAGGGTTTCCAAATAGTGGGGTCATCAGTGAGTTCCTTGTGGTCAGAGTGCATTTCAATTTGGTGACTTCCCAGACTGCAAATGAGTTGATCATTGAGGACAGCGGTCTCGAGATTTTCTTTAATCTAAGTTTTGGGTACCAAATCAGATTCTGAATTTCTAGTGGGGCACATATATCTCTCTCAAGCTCCACCCATCTACGTAGTTTCGGGTCCGTGTGCCAGTGAATAATTTGGGTCAATTGTGCCGCTCTATAATATGAGAACAAGCTAGGTACCGCTAATCCGCCTGCGGTTTTGGGCCTCACTAATGTTTGTGCTGGTATCCTAGCTTTTTTGTTTTTCCAAATAAACTTAAAGATCTGGGCCTACATGTCCTTGAAGTCTGCCCTCTCTAAAGGTATGGGGAGTTTCTGAAAAAGATATAATAGTCTGGGGAGAAGGTTCATCTTTACGCTATAAATTCTTCCAATCCAGGAGATACCATACGTCGCCCACTCCCTCAGCTCCTTTCTCAAAGATTGCAAGAGTTTAGGGTAGTTTGCCTTATATAACAACTTAACCTCCTTTGTGAGATTAACTCCTAGGTATTTAATCGTTTTGGGTTGCCAATTCAAATTGAAGTTAATCTCTATTAGTTTTTCTGTGTCTTTTGGGAGATTTAGGTTTAGAGCTTCCGATTTCGCTTGGTTTATTTTAAACCCTGAGATTGCATTAAACTTTTCCAGGAGATCAAAGAGGTTGGGTAGAGAGACCAGGGGCTTAGACAGTATCAGTATAACATCATCCGCATATAATGCGGTCTTATACTCCTGAGAGCGAATTTGAATTCCTGTGATATCTTTATTTCTCCGGATGTGAGCTGCAAGTGGTTCCATGCATAGGGCGAACAACAAGGGCGAGAGTGGGCAGCCCTGTCTTGTACCACTTTTAATTTCCAGTGCGCCTGACGGGAACTCCTTGTGGATTACCCGCGCTGTCGGATTTGTGTACAGCGCTTTGATTGCCCAAGATACCGTGTCCCCCATCCCAAACGCTGCAAGCGTGGCATCCAGGTAGGGCCAAGTAATTCTATCAAAGGCTTTTTCCGCATCGAGGCTTAATATAATGCCCGGGATCTTATTGGCATTAATATAGTCAATGGTATCTACTATTCTTCTGGTGTTATCGGCCGCTTGCCTACCTGTGATAAAACCAACTTGATCCGGGTGAATCAGCCTAGGAAGAATTGAACTCAATCTATTGGCCATTCATTTGGAATAAATTTTAATATCTGAGTTAATTAATGAGATCGGCCTGTAGCTTGGACAATTGGTAGGATCTTTGCCCTGTTTATGAATCACCGAGATGGACGACTGCAGCATCATGTCTGAAAAGGAACCCCCTGCTAGGATATGGTTAAACATCCTTAATAAATGCGGGGACAGAATCCCTATATATTTTTTATAATATAGATTCGAAAAACCGTCTGGGCCCGGAGCTTTTGCAGGTTTAAGATTTGTAACTACATCCAGCAGTTCCTCCGCTGTGAACTCCTTTCCTAGAAACTCTCACTCCAACCTTGTTATTTTCGGCAAACCCGAGTCCGCTAAGAATTTTTCTAAAGCTTTACTCGTTTTATCGTTATGCCTCACCTTCTGCCCGTCGTATAATCTTTCATAATATGCTCTAAACTCCTCAACTATGTGTTTGGGATTCGCAGTCAAGTCTCCCGTTCTAGTTTTAATCGAGTGGATTGTGTAGTTTTGCTGTTTATTGTGAATTTTCCTAGCTAGCATGGTGTCTGGCTTGTTCGATTTTTCAAAAAAATTCCTCTTTGTCCAACTCAGTGTCTTTTCAGCCTGGGAAGTGAGGAGTAAGTTAAGTGCTATCCTTACATCCTTCAATTCCTTTAATGTCTCCTCTCTACCAGTTCGGGTATGCAGTATAGCGAGTTCGTGGAGCTTCTCTCGCAACTGATTGGTTTTAGCGTCCATTGCTTTCTTCCTGCCTGCTGCTATGTTGATCAGAGCGCCCGCATTGTGGTCTTGTGAGCCTCCCATAGAGTAACATGGGACTCCACACTGCCTGTGTTTGCCTTGAAAAATTTTGCAATCTCCTCCTTAATTTTTTGTGCTACCTCTGGGGTCTTAAGTAAGGATTCATTGAGTTTCCAATTTGCTCCCGGGCTGGCCAGCTCAATTTGAGAGCACCTCAGCTCAATTGGTGCATGATCTGACCATGAAATCCTGTGTAGGAGATCTGGGGAACCAGTCTATTGGATACAAAAAAGTAATAGATCCTACTGTAGCTGTCATGTGGGTGTGAGTAGAATGTGTAACCTGTTCTCCAGGGTGTAGTTCCCTCCATATATCCACCAATAAATTCTCTCTAAGTCCCTGGCGAAGTGCTGTCACCCCCGAAGACCTGTCTCTATGTCCCTGCTGTGTTCTATCCAGGTTTGGGTCCAACCTTTTATTGAAGTCCCCCGCCAGCACTATGTTTCCATCCGCCACCCTATTCAACAGTTCGAAAAATGAACGGAAGAATTGCGGATCATTCTCACAAGGGGCGTAGACTGATGCCAGGGTCAACTTGCTGCTATGGACCTGCCCTGTCAAGATAAGAAATCTTCCCTCCTTATCTCTTTTGATTTTATCTACTTGGAATGGGAAACTGTTGTGGAACATTATCGCCACCCCTTTTTTTTTTTTCCTGCGCAGACGCTAGGTAGAACTGGCGGAAGTGGCTATCCATGAACCTAGGGTTATTTCTGACTCTAAAATGAGTTTCCTGTAGAAACAACACATCTATTTTCTTTCTCTTATATTCTGCAAAGGCTATCCTCCTTTTCTGTGGACAATTGAAGCCCTTAACGTTCTGTGACACCCAATTTACTGCCATGATATGGTGTGTGTATGTTCGCTTACCATGCGCTGTTTTCTTTTCAGGAGTATCCACAAGGTCTGCAGCCGGCACATCTCCACTCCGTCTTCCTCGAACCCATCCAGGGGGCGACATGTATGGGGAGGCGGGGCAGAAGGGAAGGGAACACTCACAGAGACATACTGGGGAGACACGACAACAGAAAGCACAACAAATAATTCAAACCACAACTGTATGGAGCTCTCTTCAATCCGTCCGGATCCGAGCTCCTGCGCCCGGGGACATCATGCCCTTTCCCGAGACCCACTTCTCAAGGACCAGAGGACCACGTTCCACAGGACTTCCCCCACTGACCCCAATGATCCAGGTCCCGTGGGTCCATGGCACATGCCTACTGCCAGGGTGGCTGGGCTCCCGCCCCCCTCCCGGCGCTCCCACCCATTATCTTATCTAAAACTAAAATCAACATTTTTAACCCTATAGCGATATAATAACACCCAACTATATCAATTAACCCCAACCGTGTATCCATCCATCTTATTCTCTCCTATAACCTATTTCAACTACCTGTTTAGCCCCCCTATGCACCAAGTATGCCCCACCTTCATACCCTATGAATTCTCCTCAACCCTGCTGCTCCAGATGTTTGCGGCCCCCTCTCCCTCAGCTGATCTGCTTGTCCCTTCCTCTCCCCCCCCTTGCAGTCTCTCCCCCCCCTTGCAGTCTCTCCCCCCCTTGCAGTCTCTTCCCCCCCCCTTGCAGTCTCTCCCCCCCATTGCAGTCTCTCCCCCCCCTTGCAGTCTCCCCCCATCTTTCAGTCTCTCCCCCCCCATCTTGCAGTCTCTCTCCCTACCCCTCTTGCAGTCTCTCTCCCCCCTCCTCATTCTGTCTCAGCCCACCTACATTTGGCCTTCTCTCACCTCCCTGTTTGTCTGTTGTGATGTCGCAGCCTCTTCTCTCTCCCCCTCGGGCGCCTCCCCTGCAGAGCTCTCGGCAGCGGAGTTCGCGTACCTCTGCCTCGAGCCTTCTCCCCCCCCCACTCCGACGTTTCTCCCCCTCTTCATTGTCTTGCCGGGTCCACTTCCGCATACGTCACCGGTATGCGCCATCCGCCTACTGTGACGTCACTTCCGCCCACCAGTCCTGGGCCGTGACATCACTTCCGCCCACCAGTCCTGGGCCGTGACGTCACTTCCGCCCACCAGTCCTGGGCCGTGACGTCACTTCCGCCCACCAGTCCCGGGCCGTGACGTCACTTCTGCCCACCGCCGACCCGGAAAAGACTAGCTGTCTCTCTCCTCCTCTCAGCGCTTGACTCCTCCTCCACTCCCTCCTCCTCCGACGGAGCCCGGCCACACATTGTATGCGCCCTTTTGCTCACCTCCATGTTTGCCCGCGAAGTCTTCCCGCGTCTGCACCAGAGTATCCCTTGGGACGCCATCTTCCCTCAATATTAACAGCAACTTGGCGGGGCACAAATTCTCAATTTTTGGACGTGCAGGACCTGCTGCAGCGCTCACAGGTAGTTAGATTACCTTATTCCACACCTTAAAACCGAGGAAACTTGATAACTTTATAACTTTCTTATTTATTTGGATAACGCAATAACCATAGCACAGTTCTTAAAACTTTCTCTCCAAAGGACTTTCCCGCAGGTGCGGCGAGGGCACAAGGAGTCCCTTAAAGAGGTAACAGCCTGCGGCAGACGTGCGACCCGTCTGGCCTCATGATTTGTTTTTGTCTTTTCTCTTCTCTGCCGTGCTGCTGACCATTTTCCACACTGATTCCAGTGCTGGATGCTGCTCAGGCTGCATAGGTAGTTTTTCCTGCACGCCAAGTTTCAGCAAGAACTCTGCTCCCTCTTCCAATTGCCTCAGGGTATGAGCGCTTCCCTCTTTAATCACCAATAACCCAAACGGGAAGACCCACCGGTATCGTATTCCCATATCTCTCAGGATCTTAGTCAGGAGCTGGAGGGACCGACACTTATTCAGTGTGGTGGGGGAGATGTCCTGAAACACAGTCAGGCGTATGCCCTCAAATTGTATATTTGAGGAAGCCCGCGTGATTCTGCACAGCTCGTCCTTAATTTTAAAATAATGTATCCACAGGATCACGTCCCTTGGAGGGTTGCTGGGAAGGGGTTTGGACCTCAAGGCGTGATGACATCGCTCCAGCTGGAGCTCCGCAGGGGATTTATCCGGCAGCAAGGACTCCATCCACCTGCCCACAAACTCCTCAACATCCAGGATCTCTTCAGGTATGCCTCTTAATCTTATGTTATTTCTCCTGTCTCTATTTTCTCTGTCTTCTTGTTTATCCTCCAGTTCTGTCAATCGTTGCTTTATTTGTGAGATCTCATGCCCTGTGTGTTTATGGCACTCCACTGATATGTCCATTCTTTGCTCCAGCTCATTTGTGCGCTCTCCTATGCCCTGAATGTCCTTTCGCAACCCCTCCATCTCATTCCGAAAAAAATCCTTAATATCCATTAAGAATTTTGACATGTCCTTTCTTAGAACCGGCTGCATCTCAGCCTCCTCTTCACGCTCCCCTCTGTCCTGCGTGGAGTCTGTGTCAGAGCTCCCAGCCGGTGACATTGCTGGCTCCTCCTCACACTCCCCTCTGTCCTGCGGGGAGTCTGTGTCAGAGCTCCCAACCGGTGACATTGCTGGCTCCTCTTCACTCTCCCGTCTGTCCTGCGTGGAGTCTGTGTCAGAGCTCCCAGCCGGTGACATTGCTGGCTCCTCTTCACGCTCCCCTCTGTCCTGCGTGGTGTCTGTGTCAGAGCTCCCAGCCAGTGACATTGCTGGCTCCTCTTCACGCTCCCCTCTGTCCTGCGTGGTGTCTGTGTCAGAGCTCCCAGACGGTGACATTGCTGGCTCCTCCTCTGTCCTGCGTGGTGTCTGTGTCAGAGCTCCCAGCCGGTGACATTGCTGGCTCCTCTTCACGCTCCCCTCTGTCCTGCGTGGAGTCTGTGTCAGAGCTCCCAGCCGGTGACATTGCTGGCTCCTCTTCACGCTCCCCTCTGTCCTGCGTGGTGTCTGTGTCAGAGCTCCCAGCCAGTGACATTGCTGGCTCCTCTTCACGCTCCCCTCTGTCCTGCGTGGTGTCTGTGTCAGAGCTCCCAGACGGTGACATTGCTGGCTCCTCTTCACGCTCCCCTCTGTCCTGCGTGGTGTCTGTGTCAGAGCTCCCAGCCGGTGACATTGCTGGCTCCTCTTCACGCTCCCCTCTGTCCTGCGTGGAGTCTGTGTCAGAGCTCCCAGCCGGTGACATTGCTGGCTCCTCTTCACGCTCCCCTCTGTACTGCGTAGTGTCTGTGTCAGAGCTCCCAGCCAGTGACATTGCTGGCTCCTCTTCACGCTCCCCTCTGTCCTGCGTGGTGTCTGTGTCAGAGCTCCCAGACGGTGACATTGCTGGCTCCTCTTCACGCTCCCCTCTGTCCTGAGTGGAGTTTGTGTCAGAGCTCCCAGCCGGTGACATTGCTGGCTCCTCTTCACACTCCCCTCTGTCCTCCGTGGAGTCTGTGTCAGAGCTCCCAGCCGGTGACATTGCTGGCTCCTCTTCGCGCTCCCCTCTGTCCTGCATGGTGTCTGTGTCAGAGCTCCCAGCCGGTGACATTGCTGGCTCCTCTTCACGCTCCCCTCTGTCCTGCGTGGTGTCTGTGTCAGAGCTCCCAGCCGGTGACATTGCTGGCTCCTCTTCACGCTCCCCTCTGTCCTGCGTGGTGTCTGTGTCAGAGCTCCCAGACGGTGACATTGCTGGCTCCTCTTCACGCTCCCCTCTGTTCTGTGTGGAGTCTGTGTCAGAGCTCCCAGCCAGTGACATTGCTGGCTCCTCTTCACGCTCCCCTCTGTCCTGCGTGGAGTCTGTGTCAGAGCTCCCAGCCGGTGACATTGCTGGCTCCTCTTCACGCTCCCCTCTGTCCTGTGTGGAGTCTGTGTCAGAGCTCCCAGCCAGTGACATTGCTGGCTCCTCTTCACGCTCCCCTCTGTCCTGCGTGGTGTCTGTGTCAGAGCTCCCAGACGGTGACATTGCTGGCTCCTCTTCACGCTCCCCTCTGTCCTGCGTGGAGTCTGTGTCAGAGCTCCCAGACGGTGACATTGCTGGCTCCTCTTCACGCTCCCCTCTGTCCTGCGTGGAGTCTGTGTCAGAGCTCCCAGACGGTGACATTGCTGGCTCCTCTTCACGCTCCCCTCTGTCCTGCGTGGAGTCTGTGTCAGAGCTCCCAGCCGGTGACATTGCTGGCTCCTCCTCACGCTCCCCTCTGTCCTGCGTGGAGTCTGTGTCAGAGCTCCCAGCCGGTGACATTG
Source organism: Ascaphus truei (assembly GCF_040206685.1). Classification (NCBI taxonomy): domain Eukaryota; kingdom Metazoa; phylum Chordata; class Amphibia; order Anura; family Ascaphidae; genus Ascaphus; species Ascaphus truei. The sequence continues at coordinate 15,810,101 of NC_134489.1, forward strand.
CTGGCTCCTCTTCACGCTCCCCTCTGTCCTGCGTGGTGTCTGTGTCAGAGCTCCCAGCCGGTAACATTGCTGGCTCCTCCTCACGCTGCCCTCTGTCCTGCGTGGAGTCTGTGTCAGAGCTCCCAGCCGGTGACATTGCTGGCTCCTCTTCACGCTCCCCTCTGTCCTGTGTGCAGTCTGTGTCAGAGCTCCCAGCCGGTGACATTGCTGGCTCCTCTTCACGCTCCCCTCTGTCCTGCGTGGAGTCTGTCTCAGAGCTCCCAGCCGATGACATTGCTGGCTCCTCTTCACGCTCCCCTCTGTCCTGCATGGAGTCTGTGTCAGAGCTCCCAGCCGGTGACATTGCTTTCTCCTCTTCACGCTCCCCTCTGTCCTGCGCATGCTCCCCAGAAACGCACATTTTAATAAACTGAGGATTAATCTACAAAGAATAAATTGGGATGTTTTTGCAGGGAAAACATGTAGGCGATAAATGGGCAGTCTTTAAAACATTGTTAGAAAAGCACACTTATCAGTGTATACCCTTGGGTAATAAGTATAAAAGAAATAAGTCAAAACCAATGTGGCTAAATACAGGTAGGGGATGAAATGGACAAGAAGAAGCAAACGTTTAGATTCTTAAAGACAGAAGGGACGAAGGCATCATATCCGAATTAGAAGGACTGCAACAAAAGTGGCAAAAGGACAATCAAATTGGGAAATTGAAAATGAAAAAAAGATTGAAATAGAAAGTAAGATCAACCCTAAAAAGTTTTTAAAGTAGCTTAATAACAACAATATATATATATATATATATATATATATATATATATATATATATATATATATATATATATAATGTAGGACCCTTTCAGTGTGAGATGGGCAGGCAGATTATTGGAGATGAGGAAAAGGCACAGGTATTAAACACCATATTTTCCTCTGTATTTACCAGGGAAGAATCAATTACAATAGTAGTGCCGCAGGAGGAAGCCACAACCTCTGTATTAACGAAAATTGGTTAACTGAGGAAGAAGTTCATAGGCGGCTTGATAAAATTAAAGTAAAGAAGGCCCCTGGCCCAGATGGTATACACCCAAGAGTTCTTAAGGATTCAGTAATAGCCAAACCCTTACATTTAATATTCATAGACTCCATTTCCACAGACTCAGAACCACAAGATTGGCGTAAAGCAGATGTGGTGCCTATGTGTTAAAAATGGACCTAGATCATAACCGGAGAATTACCTGCAAGTCTGACATCCATAGTGAGGAAGCTACTTGAAGGTTTAGTATGGGATAATATTCAGGAATACCTCATGGAAAACAAAATTATTAGTAATAGTCAGCACCACTCCTTAGCAAAGACATTATGGAACTAGAGAAAGTGCAGAGAAGAGCCACCAAATTAATTAAGGGGATGGATAATCTGACATATGAGGAGAGACTAGCCAAATTACATTTGTTTACATTAGAAAAGACACATCTAAGAGGGGATATGATAACTACAGCTCAACCCCGTTATAGTGCGATCCTCTATAACGCGGATACCCTTATTACTGTACGTAGTTTGAGCGTGGACCCCAAATTAAAAATAAATAAAAATTTGCACATACTGCACACTGCACACACAGCACCTGCACACTCTGCACACACACACACACACATCACACACTGCACACTCAACACACAGCACACACTTCACACACACCACACAGCCCCAGCACACACTACACACACAGCACAAGCACACCCAGCACACTGCACACACCGTACACAGCACCAGCACACACTGCACAAGCACACACACACCGCACACACAGCCCCCCTCCACCCCCTACCTCTGGTGTCATGGCTGCTGGGGGCATCGTGGGGCTGCTCGGGGGGATTGGTGCGGAGCTGCTGGGAGGGATCGGTACAGGGCTCCTGGGGGCATCATAGGGCTGATGGGGGGGATCGGTGCGGGGCTGCTGGGTGGGGATTAGTGCGGAGCTGCTGGGGGAAGTGCGGCTGCTGGGAGAGATTGGTGCGGGGCTGCTGGGGGAAGTGCAGCTGCTGGGGGATCGCTGGGGCTGCTGGGGGAAGTATGGTGGCTGCTTAGGGATTGTGTAGGGCTGCCGGTGCCTCACTCCACCTCCTCCCCCTCCTTCCTTTTGGGCGCGCGGCGGCCATTTAAAAAAATTTTTTATCACGACCCCGGTTATAGCGCAGTCGGATCGGGTGGCCCCCGAGGACCGCGCTATAACGGGGTTCAGCTGTATATACAAATATATTCGGGGACAGTACAAGGAGCTGTCAAAATATGATTCATCCCAAGGGCAGTACTTAAGGTTTGAGGAAGATTTTACCAGCAGCAAAGGAAAGGGTTCTTTACAGTAAGGGCAGTTAAAATGTGGAATTCATTACTCATGGAGGCTGTCATGGCAGATACAATAGATACAGTGGCGACCGCCTTTATCCTAATGCGACCGTATCGGCGCAACTCTGATAACCGCGGGCAGATGCTGTATTTTTTCTTTTTTTCCCTAATATGTTCCGGTATTTTAGCGCTCATAATATTGAATGCATGAGCGTGAATGCGGTATGAATGCGGCATGAACGCGGTGAAGTGCGGTGAAGTGCGTGGCATTCAGAAAAAATCCCCCCAAGAAATTCGGAGATATTGGAGAATAAAAAGGGCCGCGGCTGTATGTTAAAAAAAAAAAAAAGTTGGAAATATTTTTTGAAAGGAAAGGTATACAGGGATATACCAAATAAGTAAACATGGGAAGGATGTTGATCCAGGGATTAATCCGATTGCCTTGGAGTCAGGAAGGAATTAATTTTACCCTTATGAGTTTTCATTGGATGATATTTCACTTTTTTGTTTTTGTTTGCCTTCCTCTTCATCAATATACTGTAAGTACGGATATAGGATCAAGTTTCTGTCGTCTAAATTTAGCATAGGTTGAACTTGAAGGACGTATGTCTTTATTCAACCTCATCTACTATGTAATTATGTAACAATAGAGACATGGGGAGGCTATGCAATTAAGGTACATTTTGTTTATAGTTATATGTGAAAGGTGTCAGAAGAAAAATGAGTGATGACTCCTTTTGTAATGTAATGACACTACAGACAAAGTGGAGTCAGGATGGGCAGGAATCAAGAAGACATCCACAAATATAAATACAGTAAACTTCACCATATAAACTAAAATATGTACTGTTTGTTTTGTTATCTTGTGAGTAGAGATAGCATGTCCTTTTAGCCGCAGAATTCTTGGATCAGTCTCAAAAAGGCAGATTTGTTTTTTTTCCCCCCCTTTCACTGCAAATATGTCCAATAGACGCGGAATCCAAACCAGTAAATGAATTCCGCATCCACAAACAGAATATGAAACCACAAATTATTATAGAAGTATATAAATAGGAGTGCAGCATCAAGTTCAAGCCATTGTGTTGTAGGCAGGGTTTAGCTGTAGGTTGCTTGTCCTGGATTTGCTGATGCTGTAGTTATTTACTGAATAAAACTTGAAGCTTAACCATTAACCTGTAACTGATAGGACTGACCCCTGTCTGTGTGTATCATCGCCACTCCCTGTGCTGTGTCCTGCTGGCTTCAATGGCTTGGTCTCCTGTACTGTTTCTGTGCCTATTGTATACATTATATGGCAGTATATTAATATTTAATAATAATTTTAATAACAAAAATACTATGTCAATTAATTTAGAGGAGGATTAAACTTATACACATTTAGTCACAGCATACAGTAGAAAATTGAGATTTCTTCTCCAAATAGTCCCGCCACAAAAAGTTAGCAAGAAGGTGGGGAGAAGCTGGTGATGAGCGGCGATGAGCGGCGAGACGGCACTTAGAAAATAAAATGCATGTTTCCTGCATCGGATAGATACCGGGGGCCTTCGGAGCTGATACCCATTAATATCAGCACTGGAGAGCCCCGACATGAATCCGATGCATGAAAAATGCATTAATAGGCAACTTTATTACCTAATTGCTAAGTCAATGAAGGGGTTAAACACTTGTGCCAGGGTGGTCCTTGGGTGGTACCTGTGGGCTCCTGGGATCCTTGGGTGGTACCCATGGGTCCCCACTGGCCTGCGGTACCAATCCTGTATTTAAAAAAAACAAAAAAAACTAACTGAGTCAGTTAGTTATTACCCCAGTTATCCCAAGTTATGCGAACCCCATTAACTAAGCGTTAACTAGGGCGTTGCCATAGTGCGCTAGAAGGTTTAAAACAAAGGTTCCACTTCGCTTAGGTCCCCCATACCCCCCCCCCACCACCCGCACCCCTTCCCACTCCACTACCCAGTCCCCCCCCCCGCCACGCGACCCCCTTCTACCTTTCCTAGATTTAACCCCCACCTACCCCACCCCTGCAGATGCTCAAAACCCCAGATTATAAAAATATAAAAAAAAGAAGTGTAAATACACGAGATACTTGAATATGCGACCAAAATGAATGTGAAAATTACGCCATCAACCAAGTGTTGGAACAACAATGCCTAAAAATGTACCCCCTTTTATCGACGCAGTTTCCCTCGCCCCCCCCTGTCCTCCCCTCCTCTCCCCCCCCATTTACCACAAGCAACTCATATGCAAATAAGGTTGTGCAACGTATATGTAACGGGTTTTGTGAACCGGTCTGACCCACCCAATCTCACATTGGCCCCTGTGGTCTAACCAGTCCCCATTACAGTGTAGTAGTGTCTGGTGGTTCACCTGTTGGCTACAGGACTCCTGAGTCTCCCGCATGATGGTGTATGGGGATGACCCGTCCAGACAGGCAGCTGAGGTAGTGTGCTGAGTCCTACCTATATCCAGTGCAGCGCCTCCACCTCATCAGGATTCCTGCGTCCGCATGGGAATGGTTCTGATGAGGAACTCCTCTGTGGTGGTCCCTTCTGTGCAATAAGTCCACACATGCACACGAGAAGGTCTTTTATCAGCTGCATCTTTATTGCTTGAGGTGGGCTAGCTGCCCTCCACAATGGGGTGTACTTAGCCCTCCATCTTCCAGCTGCTTCCCTCCGAAAGGTACGCCTTCCCTTAATAGGTGGGTTCCCTATCCCCGCAGGGATCTCGGCCCTGTGCCAGGTCCCTGGTCACAGTTCTCTCAGGCAGCTTGTCTCTGTCTGCTTTGTGCTGCCAGACTCACAGCTCTGCCTCAGACTACTGCAACAATGTTGCAGACCTCCACGTGCCTCTTACTGAACAGAGCAGCACAGCAACAGGAACTCCTCTAACAACTCAGCAACAACTAACTTTTGATCAGTGCTTTGCCTTATGTATACTCTGGAGGCTGACACACCTCTGACATCACTAACCATGGAGTCAGAGCCTGTGACCACTCCCATCCATACATAGGGCACCTCACCAGGGTGTGAGGGCAAACCTCCATAATTACTGCTGGCATGCCCACAACTTACCAGGCCTTACTGTCAGCAGGAGAGATGACTGTAGCCATTTTACATGACCGCTACATTCTCCCCCTGGTGAATCCCACCGATCCCGGCTGGGACCTAAATTTGAAGTACCTTTTTCCAGGAAGCACTGTAAAATGGAACACACATTAGTCACAACATTACAGTACATCTCTTCAACATACATAATAACAGATACATCCTAACATTAGATGATAACAACCCGGATTACTCCCTGATGGGGTATCCATTATTGGTACTACCATACCCTCTTACGGTGGCTTGTGCACAGCATGGTCCACTGGGCTTAAAGCAGCAATGCTGTAACCCTCTGGGTGACACTTCTCATCTAACCCGCCAGGATCCCAATCTTCTTCCCCTGATCCTTCCTCCTCATCAGTGCCATATCCCCTATCCTCACCAGTGGAACCCATTTTAAACTCAATTTCTCCCTCCATGAGGAGTTCAGGGACATACAGGTACTCCAACCCGTGGGGCGCTTTGTACTTGGCTATAATAGCCCTCTCGGCCCAGCTGCTCCTAGTCAGCTCTGCATTCCCTGCCCTCCCTGGCAACACCCATGACAGGGGCTCATCAGGGTCTACTGGGTCTGATAGGATGTCAGGACCCATGGGCTCTATTTCCTTGCGCTCAATTTTGAACCACCTCTCTTGCAGCTCCCTTTCCCTCTGCGCGGGTGTGAACTCTCCTACTGCCGAATCGGTTACATTAGGCACCCACCGGTCCATCGATGCCATACCCAGTTGCCCTCCACCCCTGGAACCCCCCTCTGAAGCGTAACTGTTCAGTCTCTCCCCAGTCCGTTCCTCACCGGTTCCCTGGGACCCTCCCGACATTCCCAAACTGGACGTGGACCCACGGGAAAAGGTGACTGGGACAGGGGCTTTATCTAGGGCATGGGTTTGGAAGTAGGGACAGGTAATGGGCATCCGCGGGGTTCCGACCCGCTCTCTGCCTTCGGATAGTCCCGTATCATTGTGCGGACGTGCCGCTGGTTGGGCCTCACCCGTCTCAGCTCTCCTCGCTGCCTGCCAGCTCTTGGTTGACACAGGTGATCGGGAAGCACTGCCCGATCGCCGAGGCGTTGTTGTCATCTCTCCGATCGTTCTGCTACCTCCACCGGAAGTGACGTCCTCACCGGAACCGGATACTCCGCCATCTCGCGATGGATCCCCATGCGGGATCTCTTCCTCCACAACGACATCCGCCGCCGGAAGTGATGGTTCTGCTCTCCGCTCCGCTCGGGCCTGGGCTAGGCTTTCCTCCGCCGTTGCCACCACCGGCGCCTGGGGAGGGTAAGGATGTATCTCACCGCTCCGTCGGCTCGGGATGGGATCTTCTCCTCCTTCCGCGCTGTAAGTCACCACGGCCGTGGGACTCCGCCGCTCCGGTTGTCTCTGCACCGGCGACACGAGACTCCGCTCCGCCGCGACACAGGTAAGTGCCGGTTCTTTTCCCGCACCGCTGTAGTGGTCCGCCGGTAGGCGCATCACCACCGTCGTTAGGGTCGCTTGTTCCTCTTCCGAGGAGCCGAACTCCGACTCGGGGAGTGGCACTCCCGCAGGGGACCGACGGTGAGGTTCCGGGTTCTCACAGCGGTTGTAGACCCCTCTCTCTTCAGGCTCCGTTCTGATCATTAGGAGCGATCCCCATTCTCCGGGATCAACTGGTTCGGTGCAGGCCGCACGCGGGGCTTCAGCCGTCAGCATGGCTGTGTCCGCCCCCGCCTTGACTACCAGGGAGCATCCTGGCAATGAGTAGGGATATACCCCAATGTCCATCTCGCTCTTTGTTGTGCTGGTTACGGGAGACACTTTGCACAGTGGTCTCTCCTGTTCCACAGATAACGGGGCAGGTGATTCCTTATCTCCAGCTTCACTGGTGTGGTCCGCCGGCTGGGGCATCACCACAGCTGGGTGTTGGTCATGGGAGGCACTAAGTAACTTCTCCCTGAAGACAGCCTGAACTTCAGCAGGACTCATATTGATATAGAGTCCCGGCTCCTCCTCCTGGTGAACAGAAATGGCTGATGACTGCTCAAAACTCTCGCTCCCCCTGGTGGAATTTAAAGGAGGGGCGGCACACTCTTTCACGTTATGGCCCCTAATTGGCTCTAAGTCCGTCACAGTCTCTGAGGGCGCGGCTACAGCTTTCGCGCCATACCTCCCCGCAGGGTGTGGTTTTCTCTTTGGCGCCAATCCCGGCCAACTTTCTGCAATTTTAGCATTTGCAGAACTTTCTGCAACTGGCCCACGCGGTCTCCCAGGGAAGCGGGAACCGCCATTTTGGGTCGCTCTGCTATCCATATTAGCAGCAGCTGTAACTTCGTGTTTCCCTATCTTCTCCACTAGCCACTTCCAGGAAAGGGGGTCACCCCGCATCCAAGAGCACCTCATCATGACCACAACAGGATGGTCAGGCATCGCTCCTCTCAGAAATTGATCACAACAGTACATATCCACTTCGGTGGCCGTGATACGATCCCTTCTCCGCATCTCCCACAAGACTGCACCAATCCGCAGGAGGAACTCAGATAGCTCCTCTCCGTCTTTCTGACGAAGACTGTAGTACCGCCTCATCAATTGTTCCATGTCCTCTTTACCCGCACACACACCATGTGCGCTCTCTCCATTAGCCTCCGTCCGCCATTTTGGACTATCCGCACCGCGCGGATCCTCCATTCTTGCGGTCGCCATTTTCTCGCTGTACTTAACAGTATTGTACATGGGGCTCCTTTCTGCGGGGCAGCCACCACACCGGTACAATAAAGATTGCTCTGATGCACCACCACATGTGTACCTAATGTAGGCTGGACTCATGTATGCACTACCTCAGGCTAGGCTCACTCTCTCAGTGTCTGCTGTGACTCCTTCCTCCCAGTCTGTGCTCCCTACGGTAAGAGGTCTGGAATGGGCTAGAGTACTCTGGCTCTGCCATGCAGTACTTGGGCGTCTACCTCTCTTGGTCAGCCTAGCGCAGACCCTCTCCAGGATTCCTGACCACGTTAACAGGCTATCCCTTTAGGCATCCTACCAACTAGCACTGCCTCAAGGTGACTCGGTCAGCTATAGCCCGGCTCCAAACCCCTCACTCCTTTCAGGCCCCTAGGTCGTCCCTGCGAACTGACATACTCCATCAGCCCCCTGACCACCCCTAGGTCCGTCCCAACGCAGCACAAAGTGGCAGCAGACACTCTCCCTGTTTCCCAGTGTGCCTAGCTAAAGCCTGTCCTGTTGACAGGTCTGATCTCAGCAGCTCGCCTCCAAATGTAACGGGTTTTGTGAACCGGTCTGACCCACCCAATCTCACATTGGCCCCTGTGGTCTAACCAGTCCCCATTACAGTGTAGTAGTGTCTGGTGGTGCACCTGTTGGCTACAGGACTCCTGAGTCTCCCGCATGATGGTGTATGGGGATGACCCGTCCAGACAGGCAGCTGAGGTAGTGTGCTGAGTCCTACCTATATCCAGTGCAGCGCCTCCACCTCATCAGGATTCCTGCGTCCGCATGGGAATGGTTCTGATGAGGAACTCCTCTGTGGTGGTCCCTTCTGTGCAATAAGTCCACACATGCACACGAGAAGGTCTTTTATCAGCTGCATCTTTATTGCTTGAGGTGGGCTAGCTGCCCTCCACAATGGGGTGTACTTAGCCCTCCATCTTCCAGCTGCTTCCCTCCGAAAGGTACGCCTTCCCTTAATAGGTGGGTTCCCTATCCCCGCAGGGATCTCGGCCCTGTGCCAGGTCCCTGGTCACAGTTCTCTCAGGCAGCTTGTCTCTGTCTGCTTTGTGCTGCCAGACTCACAGCTCTGCCTCAGACTACTGCAACAATTTTGCAGACCTCCATGTGCCTCTTACTGAACAGAGCAGCACAGCAACAGGAACTCCTCTAACAACTCAGCAACAACTAACTTTTGATCAGTGCTGTGCCTTATGTATACTCTGGAGGCTGACACACCTCTGACATCACTAACCATGGAGTCAGAGCCTGTGACCACTCCCATCCATACATAGGGCACCTCACCAGGGTGTGAGGGCAAACCTCCATAATTACTGCTGGCATGCCCACAACTTACCAGGCCTTACTGTCAGCAGGAGAGATGACTGTAGCCATTTTACATGACCGCTACATATACAAGGATAGAAATGTACAATATTAACTAAGGCAACTTGACCCCCCCTCACCACCCCCCCTTCCCCCCCCCTCCGTTCCTCTCCTACAAGGGAATTATAGGTAAACAAGATGATACAGAGCAAACAGCGACTGAAACGCACTTTCCTAACCTAGAGCACCCCGACCCCCCCCCTCCCCCATTTCTCCCTCCCCCAACCCCCCCCCCTCTCCACATTCGTCACACAGAAATTATACTCAAATAACGTCGGGTACTGTATACTATGTGAGTGATGTACTGTTACAATCATTGCAATGTGACACCCCCCCCCTTCTCTACCCTCCCCTCCCCCCTCCTTCCATCCTCTTCCTCTCCCTCTTCTCCTCTGAGTCCACCCCTACACTGGTCGCTCATCCCCCCCCCCAACCCCCCATAGCCATCCACCCCCCCCCCTAGACTTCCAGCTACGCCCACCTTCCCCTGTTGGATAAACCAAGAACGTACCCTCACCTCAAACCCCCCCACATGAGGGGACACAGGCCTTGAGTCTGACAGGCCTACCCTGCCCCGCCGGAGATAAGGTACTTTGATACCCCAATAACCAAGGTTTCTCAGAGAAATTAGGCCCGGGCGAAACCGTAGATACCCAAGGGTCTCCACCTTGCCCGAACCTGCCGGAGACCGTCACCGGACCCGCCCCCAAGGGTCTTATACCCCACCAGCCGGTCTTCAGCCCAGACCAGTTCTAAATCTTTTAGACCCCATTAGGACCTTCTTTTCTTCTTCTTTTCCCCGCTGTCACTGTCCCAGCGGTCCCCCGTCCCACCTTCCCCCACCTGCCCACTCTGGCTGTCTGCCCCTATCACTAGACCAACAAAAACACACACCGACCTTCGTAAAGGTAAGAACCCCCCCTTACTGAGACTCAACCTCAAATCCTCCTTCTCCCACCAAGAAGGGAAAGCCCTCACAAGCCAATAGCAAACCCACACAGTATGGCCCACCAAAAAGCATTAAAAATTGTTTCCTTAAATGTCAAGGGCCTACATAATAATAGGAAGAGACGCCTAGCCCTCCAGGAAATAAAAAAGTCGGGTGGCGATGTTGTTTTCCTCCAGGAGACGCACTTCACGTCCCAAGATCCGCCCAAAACATTTCAACATGCGTATCCGTTGAGCTATTTCTCATCATTCAGTAGCAAACGCAGAGGGGTTGCCATTCTGATCCGTCAGGGCACCCCATTTAATCTAACAAAAATCCAGGCAGATCCAGAGGGAAGATTTATTGTAATGGCTCACTTTCAGGCTCGGCAATCGCCCGTATTAACCTATACGCCCCAAACGAGAACCAGACAGAATTTCTGAAAAAGGTTCTGGAAGAAATTGACCCACAGTACTTATCCTCGCTACTCATAGTGGGTGACCTGAACATGGCTCTCAACCCAAAAGAAGACAAATCGAGCCACCCAGGACGACAACACTCCACCCAGTCACAAAGACTGGGGAAAAAATTTAAAGATATTTTGGGTGACTTTTCTCTGGTGGACATTTGGAGAACACAACATCAGGGGCAAAGGGATTATACCTTTTACTCGGCACCTCACCAGACCTATTCCCGTATTGACTATTTTCTTGCTACCAAGAACATTCTAGAGGCCACCACTGACTCAGACATCGGCCCTATCACGTGGTCAGATCACGCTCCCATCACCATGACCCTATCCATTCCATTCGTGAAATCGATCTCGTACAGCTGGAAACTGAACGACTCCTTACTGAACCACTCCGGGACAGTGCTGGAGCTCAAAAAATCCCTTAGGGAATACTTTAGAATAAATGCGGGCTCCGTCTCGTCTCCAGCAAGCCTGTGGGAAGCCCATAAGGCGACAATCCGAGGAAACCTTATTTCGATTGCCTCCCACCGGAAAAAAACTAAACTCAAATTAACCAAAGAGCTTATAGATAAAATAATCAACTTAGAGCAGCAGCATAAAAATAGCCCCTCTCGGAGAATCTATAAACAGCTGACAACTGCTAGAAACGATTTGAAAGTAATCCAATTGGAAAACATAGAAAAAGCTCTTAAATGGATGGGTCAGAGGTACTATGATAAAGGGAACAAGGCCGATAGACTTCTTGCTAGTAAGCTAAGAGGAATACAAAAAAGATCACAAATAACGGCGATCAAGAATAACTCTGGTGAGATACTATACAATGAAAAAAAATAGCAGAGGAATTCACCAAATTTTATACCAAATTATATAACCTGAGGGCTCGCTCTGCTAACCCTAGCACAACTGACTTATCGTCAGCTATAGACTATCTAGACGATTGCGAACTCCCCTCGCTAACAGAGGAAGAAAATATTAGTTTGAATGCAAAAATAACGGTAGAAGAATTGGAAGCGGCCGTCAAGGCGTCAAAAATCTCCAAGACGCCGGGCCCTGATGGTTTCACGAATGCCTACTATAAGAAATGTTTCCCCATCTTGTCCACTCATCTATTGAATTTGTTCAACTCATTCCTAGAAGGTAGTCCTATCCCATCTTCAATGTCGTCTGCTAATCTGGCCATAATACTCAGACAACACCCGCAAGATAATTAACTTAGTTGATCATGCCCACCATTCAGGCTCAAAGGCGATGTTACTAAGCTTTGACGCAGAGAAGGCGTTTGACAGAATTGACTGGCTATTTTTAGACCAAACGCTGATAAAATTTGGGTTCGGGGACTCGTTCCTGAAGGGTGTTCGAGCGCTTTACCAAAACCCATCTGCCTCAGTACGACTATCAGGTGGAGGCCCCGAACGATTCCAAATTAGAAATGGAACCCGACAAGGATGCCCCCTATCCCCCCTCCTTTTTGCCCTCACGATTGAACCACTGGCGACCAAAATAAGACATAACCCGAACATCCAGGGTATCCCCATCGATAAAGAACAATACAAAATCTCCCTATTCGCTGATGATATCATTCTAACTTTGACTAAACCCCTAACTTCCCTCCCTAACCTTCAGAAGGAACTGATGGAGTTCGGAAAGGTATCAGGATATAAAATAAACAGCGACAAATCAGAGGCCCTAAATCTTAGTCTCCCAGATCCCGAAGTTAAACTACTCAAACTAAATTTCAGCTATAGATGGTGCCCTTCATACATTAAATATCTGGGAATTAATGTTTCAAGGCACTATCGGGATTTATACCGGGATATCTACCCGAAGTTATGGGACAAGATCAAAAAGGATCTAGATCAGTGGGAAGGTTACCAGATTTCGTGGATCGGGAGGATGATATCCGCTAAGATGAATATACTCCCAAGAATGTTATACTTTTTCCAAACACTCCCAATCCACGTTCCGGGCACTGATCTGAAAAACATACAAAACAGATTGTTCCACTTTATTTGGCAGGGTAAGAGACCCAGAGTCGCCAGATCGGTCCTGTTGGCATCAAGATCTAGAGGGGGTCTGGGAGTACCAGACCTATATAAATACTACCTAGATGCTCAACTCAAGCAGGCAGTAATGTGGAACTCAGACCCGGCCCATTGTTGCTGGGTAAAAATAGAGACTCAGTATGCCAAGATGCCTTCTCTGCTAGCCTGCCTCTGGAGCCTGGACAGAGGAGATGGGCACACACACAACCTAAAACTACAGGCCTCACGACACACTTGGGAAGTCTGGATAAGATGTAAACACAAATATGGCCTCTCCTCAACAAGTTCCCAATTGACCCCCATCTTTAATAACCCGAAATTCCCCCCGGGATGTGGATCTAAACTGTTCGACCATTTCAGCACATGGGGTATAGGGGCGATTGCCGACCTACTAAGCCTTGGGAAGCTCCTGAGCTATCAAGAACTGAGGGCCAAACACAAAATTAGAGAATTGGACACATTCAAATACCTCCAAATCAGAAACTTTATTCGGACAACATGCCCACTCCCAGAATACCCCACTCTCAATAAATTTGAACACCTCTGCAAGGTCAAGACCTACCAGAAAGGTCTAATCTCGGAGATCTATAGTGCACTAGAGCACTCAACGACCTTCAAACAGCACGACTACATGCTCAGATGGGCGACAGACCTGAGTATAAATATAGAAAGAGAGACTTGGGAAGAAATCTGGCAGGCAGCCTCAGAAACTTCCCTATGTACTACAATAAAGGAAAACATTTATAAAATTATGTTTGGCTGGTATCTTACCCCAGCATGATTAAACCAGATCTACCCTTTGGCATCAGACCTATGCTGGAGAGGCTGTGGTCATAGAGGGGACATGGTCCACATCTGGTGGTCCTGTCCAGAAATTGTAAAGTACTGGGCCAAGGTCCAAATTTTGATAAAAGAGGTCACCAACCTAGAAATACCTATTGAACCACTGACCTTCCTGTTGGCCGCACCAATGTCCGACATTGTCCGACCAACTAGGAAATTAATATCCTTCATTCTTACCGCGGCGAGATGCTGTATTGCGGCCTCCTGAAGGAAAACAACCACGCCGGCTATGAGTACAATCAAAAAAAGAGTCGGTGATGTGATGACCATGGAAAGGCTTACTGCCATTGTGAGACAAAAACTCCCCGCCTTCGAGGATGTTTGGGAACCTTGGATTCTCCTTAATAGAGAGCGACAGCCAGCTCCGACTAGACGGAGAACCACCCCCTCCCCATAGAGGACTAAAGGCTACCCCGCGGACAGAACCCCCAACAGCCAGGTGGGACACCCACCCCCTTATCCCCCTCTCTCTCCCCCCCCTACCTCCCCTCCCTCAACCCCCCCCCCCTGCCTTCCGTCCCTGAAGGCACTCACCCTTTTTTCAACAACTCAGGTTGTCATTCTGTTTCCCCCCAAAAAAAGGTGTTAAAATGTTAGGCAATATCGTTTGTTATACCTGTATTTATGTTTAAATGCCTAATAAAAATATTTGAAAAAAATAAAAATAAAACCATGGCCTACATTTCAATAAATACACCCCCCCTCCCCAAACACATACAGTACAGAAATGGATAATAGATTATTTGCCCATTATTAAACACAACATTAGCCATGAAGCATAAATAAAGTAAATAAAACAGTTCTACTTACCCCTGACAATGTGAAGGGCGTCTTCATCAGCTAACTGCATGGCCATGTCCTCCAATGTCAGCAAGAATACATAATGAATACAATCTAATGTCCCTAGCTCCTTAATCAACTTAGCGGTTAATAACCACTATAGTAATTAAGGGGTTAACACTCTCTGCCCCACTACCCACCTGGGAGGCCTAACCACCCACCCCGGACCCACTATACCCACCCTATACCCATTCATTGGTACAGTGGGTACGTCATGCTCATATGATATGGGCATGATTTCCCACTATAGCAAGGAATAAAAAACAGGCCCAAATAAAACACATAACATTGCCAAATAAAATACAGCTAAACAAATAAAACACAGCCAACTAAATACATAACAAATGGCAATGAAACAATTTAATGGCACAGTGGGTACATAATGTCCATATAATATGAGCATGATTTAACACTATGCCAGTCAATGGTCAACTTTAAAAAAACAATTACAAACAATCTCCTATGCGTTCCAAATAATCACAAACAACCTCCTATGCATTCCAAACAATCACAAAATAAAAACAAATTAATAAGTAACACAACAAAATTAACACCAATCAATTAATATAATCCAAAATAAAGACCAGAATAAACAATTAAAACACCAAAAACAAAACCATGAATAAATAAAATAAATATCCAAATAAACTGCATTATTCTAAAACAGAAGTCACAAAATAATCCAACATTAAAAAGCAAACACTAATCAAAAGCCAGAAATGAAACAATTTAAAACACCACCAAAAATGCCAGCATACTAAATACAAACACTAAATAACGAGCATAATAATTAAAAAACAAATTACCAATATACAGCTTAACCCCCTTATTACGCTGTGCTAGGGGTCCAAAGAATCGCATCGCGTTATAAGCAGATCGCGTTAGAAGTAATGTACGCATAGTATGCATTGTACAATAAAGTATTTAAGATACCAATAATCATGTTGTAAAGAATTCATTAATACGAAAATTGGGAGCCACACTTGCATCGCGTTATAAGCAGATTCGTGTTGTAACGGATCGCGTTATAACGGGGTTGAGCTGTACATTTAAAATACATAAAAGCAAGCATTTATCAAAACAACCATTGCTTGTCCCTGTATGTATGTATATTCATAAAGATACATACATACATACAGTACATAGTGGCATTGAATGGTCATCAAAAAAAAATACAATCACAATAAAAATAAAATTAAAAAAACTGTAAAATAAAAATAACATACTGTACATTCAATATTTTTCCTTACCTTTTAGATGTCTTCACCCTCTGATTCCCGTGGTTACCGCATGCTCTCGAACCAATCCACAATCTGGAACACTAACGGCCCACAGGTAAAAAAAAAATCCAAAGTCCTTTTCTT
Source organism: Ascaphus truei (assembly GCF_040206685.1). Lineage (NCBI taxonomy): Eukaryota > Metazoa > Chordata > Amphibia > Anura > Ascaphidae > Ascaphus > Ascaphus truei. Next base: position 15,826,119 of record NC_134489.1, read on the forward strand.
CTTTCTTTATTTTCTTCTGTAAATTATAATCCATTTTCGTCACTTTCGGGGTCTTCTGGGTTCTTCATCTGTATCTTCCGTAGGCATGCCCTTGTACTCCTATTGGAGGAGGAGGTCCTTCCTACTCGGCTAATTGCCGTAAAATCAGGCTGCATAGGTTTTTATAGGCCTATGACGTCACATTTTCGGTAAATGGTTCCGACAGCTCTGATTGGCCAGTGAAAACCATGTGCCTTTATTTTTTTATTTAATTTTTGGTGATGTCGTGTAAAAGAAATGAAGCCAGCCAATCAGAATGGCTGCGCTTCATTTCCCTTTAAGATTACGTCACTAAATCCAATATGGCCGGCGTCACATGGTATTTCAGCCAATCAGATTGTGAGAACTAAAACCCCAATCTGATTGCCAACAAGGACCAAATACCACCTTCATCCTTCCCCGCTACCCACAATAAGCCTGTTACGAGTGTTTAACCCCTTCATTGCCTTAGCTGATATCCGCTAAGGTAATGAAGCTGCTTTCATGTAATTTTTATTAATAGAGTGTGGGAGCAGGGCGTCTCCTGAGCTGAACCGCTTTGATTTCAGCCTCGGGGACCCCCTGATTCCCGAGTGACAGGCCCTGGTATGGGGCATCGGGTGCCGGTACCGCCGTCATTTTTAAAGCATCCGAGTGAAATAACTAGGGGATTTAAATACCAGGGCCTGTAACTCAGGAAGCAGAGGGTCCCCGAGGCTGAAATCAAAGTGGTTCAGCTCAGGAGACCCCCTGCTCCCACACACTAGTAATAAAAATTACAATAAAGCAGCTTCATTACAAGAGCAGATAGCCGCTATTGTAATGAATTTTTAAATTGTTTACATTTGTGTTTTAATACTAGTGTAGATGAGCAGGGCGTTTCCGGACAGAACCACATTGATTTGAGGTCCTTCCAGAGACACAGACTCCGTTATGGGGTGCCGGTATCTCCTATGCATTTAGGGGGGATTCAAAGCATAGGAGATACCGGCACCCAATAATGGGGCTTTTATCTCGGGAAGCAGGGAGTTCCCAGACCTGAAACCAACGCGGTTCTGCTCCTGAGACGCCCTGCTCATCTACAGTATTATGGGAATTAAAAAAGAAAAAATTCCCAGCGAGATTTGCGCAGGGAGAGACAACTCTTTCTCTGCAGAAGATAGAAATCGCCGGGTAAGGACTTCGGAGGGCCGATCCTATCGCCGCCGGCTACTCGCCATGTCTGCAAATGTTGCTGTCACTGGTATTCAGGCCTATACGCACACCGTGATAGCAACGCCCAGGGCCACCAACAGGACAAAAATTAAAGGAGCAGGCCCCCCCCTCCGAACCCATAGAGCACATACCACGAAAAAAATATTTTAGCGCACAACTTTTACTTAGGAAGAAGGGGGTCCGTGGTTCACAGCAACTTCAGCAGCCAACGCATGGATGTCTAAAAAAACTTTATTGATCGCTAGCAGCAAACATCAGGCAACCACTCTAACATGTTTCGTCCAGGCTATTTTAGCGCACAACTTTTACTTAACTGTTTTCTTCTTATTGTAATACAGAAAAAAAAACATTACAATGCAATCTGTTTATTTTTATATTTTCAACAAAAGACACAGATACCCATTGCTACATCCAATGTGACAAAAGGTCTGGGGGGATTCAGTATGGGCCTGGAGGGGAGGGGTTTAATTATGGGCTTGGAGGCGGGGTTAAGTATGGGTGGGTGATTGCCTGGGTGGGTGACTGCCTGGGTGGGAGGTGGGTGACTGAATGAGTGACTGGGTGGGTGAGTGACTGCCTGGGTGGGTGACTGTAAGGACCCGGGAGTCACGCCGCCCTCGGCGTGCTCCCCACTTACCCGTGGTGCCGCCGGGTCCTTCCGCACCTCGCGGAGATCCTCCCTCCAGGACGCCGATTGCCATCTTGCCTAAGCGCGCGCACGCACGCCAGCGTTCTCCTTCTAGTGCCGGGCCGGGGCGTGCACCCGGTCACGCGCCCGCAGGTGCGGCCACACGGAGGCGCGGCCACACGGAGGCGCTCCAGCCTCTTAAAGGCACATCTCCTCTTTTCAATGCTGCAAACAAATGTACCCTTTCTTCTAGGATCGATAGTCCCTCCTCCAGGAACTCCCCTGGACCTATCCCTGTCTCAGCCTGGTCCATCTACACACCCCCACCTTGCTACTCTGCCATTGGACCCTCTTACCTATATATACCCTGCAGCTTCATTAACTCGTCGGCTGAGCATAGAACCAGTTGTTCTATTCACTCTCTGCCTCCCTAGTCCTGTCTTGTCCTGTCTTGTTTTGCAGTCTTCCTCGTGTACCGAACCGGCTTCCCCTACTGTACGTCTCTCCGCACCTCTGGCATCCCGAACTTGGCATACGGCAATACGTCTCTCCGCAACTCTGGTACCCTGAACCCGGCAAACGGTAAACGATTGCATCCCTCTCTCTAACCCCGGACTTGGCGAACAGCACCCTCTCCCATCCGTACCTCTCCTGCCCCGACTCGGACTCCCAGACCACTCTACTCTCAAGACGTGCCCTCGTGGCTGTGGGTGGCGTTATATCCTATCCCACCTCAGCACCACGGTCCCACCTCGTTTGTGGTGAGCTCGTCCTGACAGTGACTGACCTTGACCGGGTGGGTACTGCTTCTTCCTTTCTTGCCTGCCAGATGCTTTACCCCCTAGCCCAGATCACCGCGGCTGCTGCCAAGGGCAGGAGGTAGTCTCGGGGGGCATGGGGGGGTGGGAGGGCGCGGGAGGTAAGCAGCTGGGGGGGGCGAAACTGGCAGGCTAATTCCATTGGAGAATTTCCCCTCCCCCGGCCCCCTCGGCTTCTGCCTGGGGCAGGAGGTTGGCGCAGGGGGACCTGGGTTGGCAGACGTGGGGGAGCTGGGTTGGCGAGCGTGAGCCCGCCATGGCGCTTCCCCTCCATCCCACATTGGGAGCGGGGGGAGCGGGCCCACTGGTAGCAGGCCGGACACCCTAATTTCCATGCACATGCACGGTGAGACCTCAGCTCTGCGCATGCACAGTGAAACTTCGGCTCTGCGCATGCACACGGGGATCGCCGGCATTTTTTTTTCTGATTTTTTTTTTTTTTTAACGTCAGTTTTATTTGGCACGTACATAAATTACATACAAAGCATACAAATGTAGCACAGGCACAGCTTGCAGTCGCTGAAACTCCGTTGTATGAAAGTACGTCTAATGACAGACAAACCTGGTAGACAAACAGACACACAGCCCCCTGGAAAGAGAAGGGGGAGGGGGGGTGGGGGTGGGAGTACTGCGGCGGGGGGGAGGGTTTCTCCTGCCGTGGCTCCGCTTTCGTGTGTGCGCCAGCTGGCTCTCTGTGTCTGAGGGAACAGGGTGCACTCCTCGCTTCGGCTCTGTCCACAACTCTAGGCTCTACCTGTCACTGTTTGCTTGTTTCTGGAGGCACCCTGTAGCCCAATTCACCCCTTTTGGTCGTCTTTCAAGGGAGAACGCACTTACCTCAATCAATGCCAAATCGTGGCGCTTTCCACCCCCGGTATGTCTGTCTGGGCCAGCCATGGTGTCCAGACTTTTAGATAATTTGTACCAGTGTCGTTGACCAGACTCGTCAACTTTTCCATCTGGCATACCGACCAAATCCGATTCCGAATCTTAGCAATTAAAGGGATTTCATTTTGTTTCCTGCGTGCTGCGATCTCCCCTCGGACCGCCATCGCAAAATGCGCTTGTGACAGGGTGAAGTCAACCCCTATCAGTTATGCCTGGGAAACATATGTCTGAGTGCTTCATCCAGCACTCATAAGGGTTAACTCAGGTGGAAGCTAGCTAATCATGATGTAAGCTGACACCTGAGAGCCAGCAAGGTAGATAAGGATCTTGTTACCAGCAGTAGCTGCCTGTCTCAGATGAGAGCACATGGATAGATGTGCTGCTAGCCAGAAGGATACAGCACACTACTTACTGCAGCCAAAGTAAGATTTCTTTCATTTGTTTACATGACTAATTAAAAAGACTCTTACGGTTTGGGTATGGTTTAGCCAGCCAGCCTGCTAGCTAGGACTGCTGTGTTAGTCAGTTTTCTCCCAACGTGGAGCAGGATTTATTTGCTTAAAGGGACAGTGTACCCGCATGTTATGTTGCTGTGGAGAAATAAAGCCACTGAACGTTTTCATTTATCCTGAAACAACACGTGTGGACTGTTCCCTGACCTCGGCTACAGGCCGTCCTGCCACAGCGCTATTAACTTATTTTTGCCTCGGGAGAGTCCTTTATTTGGTCTGTTCAAAAGGAACAACCATGGATCCATAGGTATGGATTTGCCTAGGATCTTGTACAGCCAATCTTTAATCGATTCCCAGACCGGGACGATCCTGGGGCAAGACCACAGCATGTGTAACAAGTTTGCCTGCTGTCCACACTGCCTCGGGCACAATGGGGAGTAACTAGGCAGAAATTTAGCTAATTTTGTGGGGGTGTGATACCATCGCATCATAACCTTATATTCGTTTTCCCTCAAGGTCGTGCACATGGAGCTTTTAAATGTTGCCTCTACAATCTTTGTCCACTCCCCTACTTCTAGTATCTCCCCCAGGTCGTGTTCCCACCTCTTCATGTACCCTGTTTTGTATGTCACTGTCGCGCTAGAACCGGTCACTTCATTGTACATCTGCGATGTAAGTCGCTTCGTGGATGTCCCTGATCGACAGAGCTTTTCAAAATTCGTTATAGGGGTATGGGGCTGTATTGTCTGGTAGAATGCTCTAATCTGGAGGTATCTGAAAAACTCAGCATTGTTGATATTTGTGTTGGATTTAAGTACACTGGCGACACACTTTATCGCAGTGCGGCCAGATCCGCAAGCCGGGAGATTTCCCGGCTTGCTAGTGGCCGCCCCTCGGCGTGCCGCGCGTCATAGACGCGCGGTCACGCGTCTTCGGGAGCCTGCGCCCCCTGCACGCGCGTCCAGGGCTCCCCGAGGGAGCCCTGGTGTCCCGCGATCTGCGGGACGGCGGCAGGGGGTTCCGGGGGACCCGGCGGACCCGGCAGCGGGAGGGAGAGCGCCCCGATCGGAGGGCGCTCTTCCGCTGCTTCGGCGCGTGCCCGTCACACTCGGGCGCGCGCCAGGCTACTGCTGCGGCACAGAACGGGCAAATGCTCGAATAAACTGTGCCGCAGCAGTAAATCAAATGTTTGTATGCCTTGTCTACCCTCCAGATCCACTAGTCTATTGATATTTTTATGTTTCCAGATAGTAAAGTCAGCATTGTTCCGGCCCGGAGCAAAAAGTGGGTTATTCCATATCGGGGTCATACCTGATGATTTGTGAGTCAAAGTGCATTTGAGCCTGGTGACCTCCCAAACTGAGAGCGAGTTGGTCATTGAGGATAGCGGCAATTTGGTGCCTAACCGCACCTTTTTGGGAAGCCAAATCAGATGTCCCAACTCCATAGGGGAGCAAAGCTCTCTTTCTAGAGCGACCCATCTTTTTGAGTCTGGGTTGGTGTGCCATTGCACAATCTGGCATAATTGTGCCGCCTTATAGTACGACAACAAGCAAGGTACCGCTAGCCCTCCTGCCCCTGTTTGTTTACGCATGATCTGTTTGCTCACCCTCGCCTTCTTCCCTCCCCAGATAAATTTATCTATCACCGATTGAAGCGAGAGGGAATCCTTCAATCCTATTGGCACCGGGAGGGTTTGGTAAAGGTATAAAAGGCGTAGGAGCAGGTTCATTTTAACACAGTGAATCTTACCAATCCACGAGATTTTGTATGTGGCCCACCTCTTAATGTCCCCTCTCAGAGTTTGCGTCAGTTTGGGATAATTTGCTTGGTACAATGTATTGTAAGACTTAGTGACATTGATTCCTAGGTATTTAATAGGGTTCTGCTGCCAATTAAAGTTAAAATTTATGGCCATCAATTTCTCCAAGTGCTTGGGGAGGTTTATATTTAGAGCGTCTGATTTTGACTGATTGATTTTGAATCCGGAGATCTTGTTGAATCTCCCCAACAAATTGAATAGGTTCGGTAGAGAGGTAAGGGGTTTAGATATTGTCAGGAAAATGTCATCCGCATACAGTTCCACTTTATGCGACTGGCTTCCGATGTCAATACCCGTGATGTCTTTGCTATCCCTTATCTGAGCGACCAAAGGCTCCATACATAGTGCAAAGAGGAGGGGGGAGAGCGGGCATCCCTGTCTCGTTCCACTCTTAATTTGAAGGGGGTCTGAAGCAAATCACTGGTGGGTAACCCTAGCCGACGGGGCCGACTATAGAGCGAATATAGCCTTTATCAATTTATCCCCCATCCCAAATGCTCCAAGTGTGGCCAGTCTATCCTATCAAACGCTTTTTCTCCATCCAGGCTGAGCGCCATAACTGGTATTGATCGTGCATTGGCTATTTCTATCAGATCAATAATTAGTCGGGTGTTATCTGATGACTGTCGACCCGGGATAAACCCGACTTGATCTGGGTGCACCAGTCTGGGTAGGATGAAACCCAATCTATTGGCGAGGAGTTTGGCATAGATTTTTATGTCCGAATTAATCAGGGATATTGATCTGTAGCTTCTACAGTCCTGGGGGTCTTTACCCTGTTTATGTATTACCGAGATGGACGCTTGGAGCATGTGTTGGGGGAAGGGGGTACCTCCGAGAACCTGGTTAAACATGCGGAGGAGGTGTGGGGTCAATTGTTTCCTAAATTTTTTGTAGTAAAGGTTCGAGTATCCGTTGGGACCCGGGGCTTTAGAGGGTTTTAGGTTTTTGTTAACCTCTGTGATTTCCTCCAATGTAAAGTCACTACCCATTACCTCTCTCTCCAACTCGCTCAGACTCAGTAGATTCGAGCCCTTTAAGAAATCCTTTAGGGCCTTGTCCGTTCCAGTAGATCGGATACTTTTCTCCCATCATATAGTTTTTCATAAAAGGATTTGAACTCCCCTACAATATTTTTGGGGTTGGCCGAGATCTCCCCCGATTCTAGACGCAAGGCCGGTATGTTATAATTATTCGTTTTAGTCTTAATCATATTGGCCAGCAGGGTATCTGGCTTGTTTGCTTTTTCAAAGAATTCTCTCTTTGACCAACTTAACGACTTCTCAGCCTGGGAAGTAAGTAGGAGATTCAATTTAATCTGGGTGTCCCTAATTCTTTGAAGGGTGGCCTTTTTATAGAGAGCTTGTGAAGCTCTTTAGTTCTGTTTGTTCTTTTATGATTTTCGCGTTGCTTTCTCTTTTTTTTGACCGCTAGACTAATCAATACCCCTTGTAATGTTGCTTTATGTGCCTCCCAGAGGGTAATATGTGAGCGAACGCTGCCTTTATTTTCTCTAAAAAAACATTTGATCTCTTCTCCGATCTTTTCCTGTAATTCTGGGATTTTTAAGAGGGATTCGTTTAGTTTCCAGTTTGCTCCTGGCCTGTCCAACCCTTTCTGTGTGCACCGTAGCTCTATGGGTGCGTGATCCGACCACGAAATATCATGGATCCCTGCATGGGCGATCTTTGGAACCAGTCTACTAGAGACAAAGAAGTAATCGATTCTGCTGTTTGAATTATGTGGGTGCGAATAGAAGGTATAGTTTCTGTCCAGTGGGTGTAACTCCCTCCAGACATCGAACAACTGCAAGTCCCCCAGCCCTTGTTCCAGAGCCGTAGGTCTAAGCATTGTTCTAGGTCTGTGGGAGTCTGATCTGTCTAGGTTGTATTCAGCACTGTGTTGAAGTCACCACCTACTATCAGGGCGCCTTTACTGTGTTTTCGGATGGTAGCGAATTTGTTCTGAAGAAGGCCGGATCGTGACCATTTGGGGCATATACTGTGACAATCGTTATTGGTTGCTGATTTATGGACCCCGTGAGCTTTAGAAACCATCCTTCTTTGTCTGTATTCACTTTATCCACCACCAGCCCCACTCTATTGTGAAAAAAAATTGCCAATCTACGTTTTTTTTCTTTTGCAGAAGACAGATATACTTATTTAAACTGTTTATCAAAGTATTTAGGGAAGCTGGTGGTGCTAAAATGTGTTTCCTGGATTAACACAATATCAGCCCTCTTTCTTTTATAGTCAGTGAGTGCTATCTTCCATTTACGGGGACAGTTCAGCCCTTTGGCGTTATGTGAGATAAAAGTTAAAGCCATGGCGTGTGTGAAGTCTCACCTCTCATAAGTTGCATTTCTAGCTGGAATGTCCGGCGTGTGCTGGAGTGCCTCTGATCCTCTGTAGTGCACAACTTTTTGCCCCACTTCGGCGTGGCACCACCTAGGCAGGAGAGGTGGTGGGATGGGGCGGATACACAGGGGACATGGGACACAAAAGGAGAAAAAGACAAGAAAAACATAGAAAACATGATGGGTGAGGCGTCTGCGGTCTGAGACCACTGCCCCACCCTTGCCTTCGGGTTGGTGGAATCTGACAGAGCCCTCTTCAGTCCTCCTCTCCCTTCCAGGGCTGCTCCACTGCACCTTCTCCCAAGAACTTTCTCGGGGTCACGGGCATTTGCCCCGACCCGAGTATGCAGGCACATGGCGACGGCTAGACCTCCGTCGCAGCCGGCATCTCATTATTTTAACCATAACTTTATTTTCAAACAATATAGAACCTTTAAAGCACTAGATCAACTAAACTCCAAGCCCTTAACTACTCAAACAGCTGCTGTTTCTCCCCTCCCCTCTTGCTCCTGAGGACCCCCTATATCCTATGCCCCCAGCCTTCAGGCCCTATCCACTGTGACTAGTTTTGTCCTGTTAGCTCATTGCTTATGGATTCCTCACTATTTCACGGTCTCCTTCCTATATGGTTTCCTGCTGGTACCTCTTTTGCCTGGGGCACTCCCCCCCTGTATCACTCACTCCCCTTTCCCGTAACCCACTACCCTCCCCCTTCCCCCTTGCCGCCTTCCCCCTCCTCCCAAGTCTCCTACCCCCCTCTCCCCTTGCCTCCTGCCCCCCTTCCCCCTTGCCTCCTACCCCCCTCCCCCCTTGCCTCCTACCCTGACCCCCCCCTTCTGTCTCTCACTTGTAACCTCCATCTTCACCTCTCCCCCCCATCCCCTCAATTGCCTCCTGTGCCCCCTTTGCCTTCCTACTCAACTAGTTCATTGCCCTTACCTGTGGTCCTTCCTCCACCACTGCCCCTTCCTGTCCTCCCCTCTACATCCAAGCCCCCCTACTCTCTCCCCTTTCCTCCCTCACTCCCCCGGCTGTGTGTAAGGAATCTTTTCATGTTGGCGCGTCTCGGCTCTTCTGGTACTAAGCACTGGCCCCGCCTCATCAGTCTCCTCCCGTCGCCATCTTGGAGGTACGCATTCCCCTGCCGCCGGGACGTCTCGCGAGAGTCACCGGCTCCTCCTCTCTGACGTCAGTTGGCTCCTCCTCGATCCCAGTCTATCGCCGGAGCTGAACCAAGATGGCCACCAGTCTCAGAGGAGCTCCGCTTCGCGTAACAGGTACCTTGGGGCCGTTTTCCAACAGGGCATGACGGGGTCCCTCCAGAGCTCACAACTATAGGGCTTCAGCAACAACAGCAGGAACAACTGGGGCAACTGGAACAGCGAAGGTAAGCGTTAGAATGTCTTTTAAATGAGGACCCTCCAGGATCTTCTCATTTAGGGCTACGGGGCTGCCTATTTTTGTCAGCTCTTCCCGCCTCCCTCCAAGCTGGGCCCGGGGCTGATCTCCCGCAACTGCGTCCTCTGGAATTTTATCCTGGAGCCCCAGCTTAGTGAGGAAGTTCCCTCCCTCCTCCAGGCACCTCAATGTTTGCGAGGCACCGTTCCTGGTGACCAGGAGGCCGAAAGGATAGAGCCACCGGTACCGAATCCCCTCATCTCGGAGCACTTTAGTGATGGGGGTAAGCTGCCGTCTTTTGAGGAGGGTGGTGGGAGAAATGTCTTGGTAAACCTGGAGTTTGTGGTCCTCAAACACAGTGTCATTGCGGGTGATTTGGCAGAAAGTTTCCTTTATTTTGAAAAAGTGGAAGTGCGCTATTATGTCCCGTGGGGGGTCCCCTTGCTGTGGTTTCGACCTGAGGGCCCTGTGACACCGGTCCAGATGGGTGTCCTGCTCGGAGCGATCAGGCATTATTTGTGTCAGCCATCTGTTCAGGAAATCCTCTTGTTCTGTTTCATCCTCTGGCACCCCACTTATCCACACATTGTTGCGACAGTCGTGATTCTCCGAGTCCTCCTGCTTGTCCGTGAGGTCTCGTACTGTGTCTTTAACTTGGGCCAGTTGTTTATCTGTTTTGTGCATGGCTTTTATGGTGGAGTCTAGCTTTTTCTCGAGGGAGTCCGTGCGCGCTCCTATGCTCCCAATATCGGCCCGCAATGCAGCTAATTCTGTTTGGAGGCACCTTTTAATATCCAGGCAGAATTCCTGCATATCCCTTCTCCGCATAATGTGGTTTCCTCTGCCGCCTTCGTCATCTTCTTCCGAGTCAGTGCCGCTCTGTGTAGGCCCCTCGTGGCCCTTGGCGCGTGCCGAATCTCCCTTAGCAAAATAATCTGTGAGGACTGTGCAGGGTCTTTTCGATCGTGTCCCCTTCGACATCTTGCACTTTTAGCGACTTGGGCAATTGCGTTTGGGGGGGGGATCTCCGCGTTATTTGTGCTTTTTTAAATTTATTTTATTGCCGGCTGTGAACGGAGCTATCTGATCAAGCGTCCATTCAGTCAGCTGTCACGCATGCGCCTCCTCTGAATTATTTTTTTTATAAAATGGATACGGCCGTGCAGGGGGTCTGGGCGCCTGGGCCCCCTGACTCACGGGGCCTTGGACGCCAACCCTGTCAGAACCCCCTGTTGGCGGGCCTGGCAACACTGGCAATTTATAAATCCTGGTGATTTTTTTTCCTGCCTTTACTGTATAAGGCCCAAAGTTTCTTTGTTTAGTGAGTGAAGATTAAAATCCTTTAAATTGATAATAATTTAAAAAAATGCATCATACAGGTAAAGTATGCTCAATCAGTGATCGATACACAAAAAAGCAACAAGATAGTAACGGTTGGTGATATTTTCCCTATTAGGTCCACTTGATGAAGTATTGTCATTGTATCTATTTATCTTACTCGTCACTGGCATATCCTCTTGGAGGATAAGGAGTTAAACTGGTAAGCAGGAGGGCACTAAATATCAAAAGTAAGTTGGTGCATAGCAATTTAACTCTAGCTGTTCATGACACCTGGCTAACCAACAGATCATTTGGAAACTTTAAATGCCAGGGCTGCAGGGCTTTTAGGTTCTTACTTCTGACCAAAACTTTATTCAATTGGGACGATAGCAAAAATGACAAAATCAAGCAGTTTATTAATTGCAGAACAGTAGGGGTGGTATATCAGGCCAGTGTGTCAGTGTCGTAAGAAATACATAGGGAAGACAACTAGATAACTAGGTCAGAGAGTCCTAGAACATCTGGGGGCTGACTGTTACCACCTAGCCAATCACATCCATCAACTGCATTAAGGGGATACCTCAGGCCTTCTATTTCTAGGTATAGAACAGATACCAAAAGGCCCGAGAGGTGGTGACTGGAACAAAGAAATCTTATGTAACGGGTTTTGTGAACCGGTCTGACCCCCCAATCTCATATTGGCCCCTGTGGTCTAACCAGTCCCCATTACGGTGTAGTGTCTGGTGGTGCACCTGTTGGCTACAGGACTCCTGAGTCTCCCGCATGATGGTGTGTGGGGATTTTCCAACCCAGACAGGCAGCTGAGGTAGTGTGCATGAGTCCTACCTAGATCCAGTGCAGCGCCTCCACCTCATCAGGGTCCCTTCGGTCACTCGGGGATGGTACTGGCGAGGAACTCCTCTGTGGTGCCCCTCTCCGTGCAATAACTCCACACTTGCACGCGAGAGTGTTGTTAATCAAGGACATCTTTATTTGTACGGTGGGCCAGCTGCCCTCCACAATGGGGTGTAATCAGCCCTCCGTTGTTCAGCTGCTTCCCTCTGAAAGGTTCCTCCGTTTCTAATGGAGTTGCTTCCACTTCTCCCCTAAGGGAGATTCACCAGCTTCTCTGTCTGCCTTGTGCTGCCAGACTCACAGCTCTGCATCAGACTACTGCAACAATGTTGCAGACCTCCATGTGCCTCTTACTGAACAGAGGCAGCCAACAACAGGAACTGAACAGACTAACTTTAGGCAGTGCTGTGTCTTATATCACCTAGGAACAGGCACATCTCTGATGTCACTAACCGTGGACACCAGCATGTTGTCACTTCCTATGGGACATATGACACCTCACCAGGGTGTGAGGGCAAACCTCCATGATAACTACTGGCATTCCTGCATACTTACCAGGTTTACTGCCAGCATGAGAAAGAGATATGTACACCAATTTTACACATGGCTACACTTACAAAAGGAATCTAGGTGGATCTTTAATCTAGGGACTCTGTCCCACCCGTGGTTTAAAGAGACATTTGTGTTTTCTCCATTTATTTAATCTAATCTTTGCTTAAACCTGAGAACACATTTAACCCCGTGCATTTTAGTTTCTGGGAAGAAGGGGAGCATGTTTGTCAAGTTTGTCCATTAATTGTCCCTGTGTGGTTGATCTCCTTGTGAGAGAAAAAAGGAATACCAGCGCCAAAAATTAAATGTCAATTAAATGAAATACAAACCATACAGTGTAGAGTCCAAGTACAGTCCTTGAATGAACAGATGATGTTAAAGTGAACTGACGATTCTCATCAAAGGCAGTGCAATATGTAAAAAAGAAAAAGAAACAGATTATGGTGCAGTATGCCAGTCAATGCAGACAAACACCAATCCGGAGGGGTAAAATTGTAACCCTACTCACAAGACATAAGATGCATATAGACAGTAGAACTGGAATCACACTGATGTTATCCAAAGATGGCGACCGGAGCTCTCTCACAGGCGTCCCCACATGGAGAGGATGGTCGGTTGAGGCACACGAGTCTAAAGAACTGCGGGACTTCCGGGCGGATGTGACGTCACGCCCTGTGATGTTCTACTGTCTTATGTCTTGTGAGTAGGGTTACAATTTTACCCCTCCGGATTGGTGTTTGTTTGCCATCCTCCAGAACCCAGCAATAGTATTTGTTAATAAATAGCTTTTTATTTAGTTTATAGCCTTGCTAGTGTGGTCGTTTTAGTCTGTCATGTTTGTTTTGTGTTGTTAGTCTGCTATGTTCCTATGTCTGCATTGACTGGCATACTGCACAATAATCTGTTTCTTTTTCTTTTTTACATATTGCACTGCCTTTGATGAGAATCGTCAGTTCACTTTAACATCATCTGTTCATTCAAGGACTGTACTTGGACGCTACACTGTATGGTTTGGATTTCATTTAATTGACATTTAATTTTTGGCGCCGGTATTCCTTTTTTCTCTTATGCCTTTTGACTGACTGTACTGTCAGTATTTGCCCGGCTGCCAGTGTTTTCACTTTATATATTCATTTAGGTATATATTATATGATTGTTTTGTAGCGCTGTTTTGCACCGTCTTTTTCGTGATCTCCTTGTGAGCTACTTTGTATACCCTTGATAGTCATCTTTATATTAGGCTGATTTTATTCACAGAGTAATATTGAGAAGCATTAGATTGCATTAATGGCTTTATATTCTTCTGATGCCTATCTCTGTACAATGTACTAGAATTAGATGGGGTATTTTGACATCTCAGTGATCAGTTATGGCTTTCCTATTAACAATGACAGCAGTTTCAATTTAGTCTCTTTATACTGTAAGTGACATAAGGGACCTTTATAATGCAATTTCTGATACTCGCAGCAAATTTGCATTCAGTCTGTCTGTCTAATAAATTATGTGCAATCTATCTGCTAAGTACTTTAAGCAGCTACTCTCCAATCACAAATGTCACTTCGATCTGGTAATCATGATTATCCAAAAATCGGAGTAAATGACTTACTGTTTCAAAGTATATTCAATTCTAAAATCAGTAGATAATATCCAGCAATGAAAGTGGTTAACGTATACCCAGTTTTCATGGTGACTGAACATACATAAATACTCTATGCATCCCGTCCATCAGGGCAGTCCCACCTTTGAAAAAGCGCATACTGGGAAACGTACGTCAGGTGGTGCGTGCTGACATCACGACGCTCAGAGTTCCCAGCATGCAGTCTGAGAGAGGTGGTTTCACGTGCCGGCTGATACAAATCATCAAGGGTTATGCAACTTTGTTTCTAAATCGCTAAGCAAACTTTAGCATAGCTATACCAGGATGTAACTTGATACAGACTTTGATCCGTGCCTGCAGGCTAAAAATGTGCTTTGGTATGCCTGCAATCACACTCTTGGGAGAGCTAAACAATATTTACTGATCAAATTTCCTTTTGCTTAAACCTGAGAACACATTTAACCCCGTGCATTTCAGTTTCTGGGAAGAAGGGGAGCATGTTTGTCAGTAATTGCACAGACAATTTTTGTATAATAGCCAGTGTCTAAGGGGCTGCAGCTACTTGGTCTGCATTTGGATATGACTATGACCCCCTATTGCAGAGACCTCACTAATATACTAAGAAACACTAGTATACCGTGTCAACTCCCCCTGCTTTATAAGTCCCTATTATAAGACTTATAGTACAAATCTATTAATTGGAAAATACTGAATGTCGTGACCGAACATAAATCCAAATTAACTATGAATGCACACTGTTTTATGATACGAGATTAACTGTTACCCAGTCCACTGTTTTTACCCTTAATACTAATAAGGCGTCTTTAGTGCTCCATCTCTAATTCATAGTTCTGGGATTTTAGTAGATTTAAAAACTCTCACTCACTAAATAAGTGAAATGGTAAGATAAATAGATACAATAGAGACAATACTTCATCAAGTGGACCTAATTGGGAAAATATCAACAACAGTTACAATCTTGTTGCTTTTTGTGTATAGATCACTGATTAGCCATAGACTTTACCAGTCTGATACATTTTGTTAAAGTATTATCAATTAAAAGGATTTTAATATTCACTCACTAAACAAAGACACTTTGAGTGCATGGGTATATTCTTCCTTTGTGTGGGAATTAGGCAATTGCTTAAACTTTGAGTTTATGATTAAGTTTAAGATATTTCTCACTGTTTTTTTTTAACCTCTGAAGGAAACATAAGACATGATTTCCCCTAAGAAATGCTTTAAAAGTTTCCCATAACAGGAATGTATTGTTTGCATGTTGCTTATTATTTTCTTTGTACACCCACCAAGTATTTGTTATAAAGTCTTAAATTGATCTTGGGTCAGGAGTTTGGAGGGGGAAGGCCAATTCCTATTTCAATACCCTAATTTAAGCACTTTACAAAAGAGACAATGCAATTCAGGAATTTTGCAACAAAAGTGAGTTAAGCGGAGCACAGCAGTAAAGTGGGGCATTTTTCATTAGTAGGCTGAGCTATCGAGACTCATGCTATGCTTATTGGCTTCATGTGACTTTTACTGATATGGTTTATAGGCATGTAGAGATTTTTATATATTACTCATCTCTTCAATTAAGGGAAGCAAAGGTTTGTATATCCTTTATTCATATTTCGTTTTATCAATTACCTTTTCGAAGATGTTTTGGACAATACAGGAAATTTTAATACAATAAGGGCAGCAAACAAAATCAGACTATAGGAAAGGAAATTCCTGTGCCAGAGAGCATTCAATCTAAATATGAACCGCCCAAGTGGATCAGTGATTTGCCCAGAAAGCATTAAAGCTACCCCTTCACCGATAAAAATGGCCATTCCTCTCTTTATGCTATTAAAATGTGAAAAATTACAGGAGTAATTACAGTGTGATCAAAGTTTCCTGTTTAAAAAAAAAAAAGGCAATGTTGGTACACAATCTTTTTAGATAAATGAGAATCCTACGTCTCTTTTCTTGATAATTACAGTAATTCCTCCTATGTTCCAAGAGTTGATCTTAGTCATTTATCCATATGAATACTGTAGGAGTGCAACAAAGAGAAAACTGTTATGAAGGTCCATGTCGGACCAAAACACGTCTCCTTTTATGATTAAATAAAATCCGATATATATTTATCATCTGCCCAATTTTTTTTTCACAAAGAGAATAACCTCATCCCCAAAAAGTGGCCTTGAGTACATACCCACTCTTTCTCTCATACTTTTCTCCTTGTCTTCTTCTCAGAGTTGAGAGATTAATTGTAGTAGTTTGTTCATCGAATTGGTTTACAGTTCAGGTGTAAAACTGACAGAGGGGCATGCCATGCTTTACAATGAAAAGCAAAATGAATCCATACATACACTGTAGCAAGCATTACAGTATAACTACATACAAATATATTCGGGGACAATACAAGGAGCTTTCAAAAGAACTATTCATCCCAATGTCAGTACAAAGGAATCGGGACAATCCCTTAAGGTAGGAGGAAAGGAGATTTCCCCAGCAACAAAGGAAAGGGTTCTTTACAGTAAGGGCAGTTATAATGTGGAATTCATTACCCATGGAGACTGTGATGGCAGATACAATAGATTTGTTCAAAAAAAAGTTGAACATCTTTTTAGAAAGGAAAGGTATACAGGGATATACCAAATAAGTATACATGGGAAGGATGTTGATCCAGGGATTAATCTGATTGCCAATTCTTGGAGTCAGGAAGGAATTTATTTTCCCCCTTTAATGTGGATTTTTGTTTGCCTTCCTCTGGATCAATAAGTAAGTATAGATATAGGATAAAGTATCTGTTGTCTAAATTTAGCATAGGTTGAACTTGATGGACATATGTCTTTTTTCAACCTCATCTACTATGTAACTATTAAGCCACCAAGTCATTACCTTCAATTATTGTTTTTCCAGTGGGTTATTATTGGTTATTTTGATAAAAATCACAGTAATTTAGTTTGAATCATTCTAAACACACCGTATTATACATTTGTATTAACAGATCGAGGCACAAATGAGAGCTTGTACATTATAGGGATGTTTCCAAATCCGGTCATCTTAGGCATGATGTCGGACTCTGTAAATTGTGTCTGGGAGGTCAGCTTGAAGTTCTGTAGGATGGTGGTGAAGAAGAGGAATAGCTCCATCCGAGCCAGACCCTCCCCAACGCATACACGCTTCCCTGAGGGTGAAGAGTAGGAAGATTAAATAGCCGTTTTGCACATGAGCCTTTATACAGAATAAGTATGGACATTTGAAATTAGAGATGAGCAAACTGTTAACAAAAGTTTGTAAATTCTGTAAAATTTGGTGAAAATTATTTTTCAGAGCATATTTTTGCAAAGCATAAGATCCTGACACGGAAGGTCACGTGACTAATGCACCATTCAGATCGGTCATGTGACCTGTGTTTTTTTTTGTTTGTTTTTAAATAACAGGAACCAACAAGTTGGTAAAGTTTGCAAAATTTAAAAAAAAATCTCAAATCATGGCCTACTTCATGTTCTTAATGTTTTCAAAATCTCTAGCTTCTGAAGTTATCAGAGCAATCTTTACTGTATACTGCACTTGGCTGTGGGTAAGAGCTCCATTTTAACCTCCTGGACACTAAAGATACAGTAGCGGCAGCTTCTATTCGAAGCAATGCCGCCGGCCGGGTGCGTGTGCGCAGCGTGTAGACGCGGCACGTTGCGGCGCACTGTGACGTCACAGTCACATGCGCGCCCGGCTTCCCCGGCTTCCCCGGGCTTCCCCGACATCCCTGGAGATTAAAGTAAGGTAAGCGGGGGTGCGGGGAAGCAGAGGGGCAGAGCAGGAGCCGGGTTCGGGGTCGGGAAGGGGGGCTAAATTGCGCGCGAAGTGGAGGTGGGGTGCGTGGGGGAAACGCGGTGGCACGCGGTTTTGACTGGCGGCAGCCGGAGTAGATCCCGGCATGCCGCCGGCATTACTTCAAATAAAAGCTGCCGCCACTGTAGGCACAATTATTCTCCAACATTCATTCAAATGTATGCAATACTGCTGAGGGAGGGAGATTATTCTTAGTTAGAGTTCCAAGTCCCAAATGCTATTCACTTAAACACACCTTCAACCAACACACCTTGGCAAAATGCTAATCACATATGCAAATGACTCTATTAGCATATTTCCCAGGTGTACCTAATTATTCTGTACAAATGTCTCTCCACATGTTGTTTAAAGGTGTGTTTGAGGGGGGATATCATCTAATTGAATGTGGGCTGCTGGTGGAATTGCATTACATTTGTGTGCTTTTAAAATATATATATATATATATGTATGTATGTATATATATATATAGATGTATAGATGTATAGATGTATAGATGTATAGATGTATAGATGTATAGATAGATATTATTTTTATTTGTACAAAACATCTTCACATGTGAGTATTCATCTGAGAATCAAATATTCCCAAAAACCTTGTGAATAATTTGCAGCCACAAAGTAGCAAGACTTTTGCCTTCATACATACACACCTAAGTGAGGTTTTAACATTATACTGTATTTAATCCAAGAACAAATTATGACTGAACTGCCAGTGTGGCAAAGAATGGGGGTCACTAAATAAAACTGGCAGTGAATTTAAAGGCCATCTGTTTTACATAGAAAGTATATTTATACCTGCAGAAAATGGCATGAAGGCATTGCTCTTCTTAAAGCAGCCGCTCTCATCCAGAAAGTGGTTGGGATTGAATTTGTCTGGAGTAGCGAACTGCTCTGGATCTCTGAGCACAGAGCACAACAATGGGATAACGTCAGTGCCCTAAAAAGAGAGATACAGTAGTTATTAAATTATTGTCATGCCACTTGTAAATAACACATTGTTATACACACAAATATGTATATGTAGCAGGGTCCCCCTTGGGTCCCCTTACTTTCGTTTAGAGGGGGGAGGGAGGGGGGACCTCCGCTACGTGTCAGGGAGCTGCAGAGGTGAGCGTCTCGCCGGGGGCTCCCAGCGGCATTTGTAGTAAGGCACCGCCATTTTTTATGTGGTCGCGGATGATCAGTGTAGTTGCACATGCGCAGAAAGGTACAGACAGTCCGGTGGCCATAATGGGATTGGCGCGTGAGCTTCGCGCATGCGCAGAGAGGAGCCATAGGGCGGGCCTTATCAGGAATGTTTTGCAGGGACTACAAGTTCCATCAGGCACAGCGTGCATGCACAAGAAGTCTCACAGGATATAGATGTCACAGACTCAGACCACACTAGTCATTCGGAGCTGGGAGAGCATTAGGGTAGGGTGTGCATGTGTAGGGAGCAAGTGGCTCCTGCACTAGGCCAGAGATCCCCCCCCCTTAGGCCCCAGCTATGCCCAACTCCCCTCAGCTTGTGGTTGCTGCATGGACCGGTCCATAGGATAGGGACCTGGCCCTGTAGAACTAGCAGAAGTGAGGGATACAGTCAGGAAGCATTGGTATCCTGACCCTTGGTGATCAGACTGAATCACTCTCTACAGCATCAGCAGTAAGAGACATTGTAAGGTGAATCACTCCACACGGGAGTCACCCACCGCAGAGGCATCGCAGATCACCTCTCTGGATCCGTGGACCCCAAGTACAGCATCTGCGTGCCCAGCTGTGGACAGCAGTTACCTTCCTCACAACACATGCACCAACCAACAACTCAAATTAGTGGGCATCACTGACTCACACTTGTGTGGGTGTGGGACTCTTGTGACTTTTGGGACATGGTGTTGGGAAAATGGTGTGGGGTTATGGCCTTGTGTTATAGGGTGACCCTAATGTTATATATTGGTTATGCATATAGTAAACTGTTTTACCTATACTCGTGTGTACTGGTTAATGTATGTGGGTCCTGTGTCTGGGGTTATTCTACACCTAGAATCCTGCACAGGTGGAGGTGCCACAAGCATCAGTCCAGGATACACCCCAGGCTCCCAGCAGCGGAGGCTCAGACCTCCTGTGAGCCTAACAGTTATTGCACCACACCTGGTAATACGTGTACACTACCGACACACTTTATTGAAGTGTGGTCGGTACCGCAAGCCGGGAAATCTCCCGGCTTGCTAGTGGCCGCCCCTCGGCGTGCCGCGCGTCATAGACGCGCGGTCACGCGTCATCGGGAGCGTGCGCCCCCTGCACGCGTGTCCAGGGGCTCCCCGAGGGAGCCCTGGTGTCCCGCGATCGCGGGACAGCGGCAGGGGGTTCCGGGGGACCCGGCGGACCCGGCAGCGGTAGGGAGAGCGCCCCGATCGGAGGGCGCTCTTCCGCTGCTTCGGCGTGCGCCCGTCACACTCGGGCGCGCGCCAGGCTACTGCTGCGGCACAGAACGGGCAAATGCTCGAATAAACTGTGCCGCAGCAGTAGTTCTCCCACAAAGGTCCCTAGATGAGATCGGGGGGGGGGGGTGGGATACATGTGGTACATATACAGTACATATGTTCAGTTTTGTTTGCACACAAGTGTTTTTAATTTGTTTCTTTTTTTATTTATTTTTATTATTATATTCATTTTCTTGGAGGATCTGGATACACCTGTGTTACTTTTGACGAAGTTGAGAAAAAGTACATTAAGGGGGGAGGGGGGGCCTGACATAAACAGCACTGGGATCTGAGCAGCCATTTTAAGTCAGCATCCATCTTAGGTAAAATGGAAACAAAGAAACAGCGCACAACGCAAATAGTGAAGTATGCAAAGACAAGTGTATATTAAAATAGGGAAAAATATTCTGCGTACATCAAGTAAAAAGTAATGAGCATTGAGTGTATAAAACACACAGGTTACCACTCGGCGACTGCTGGTGTGGGAGTCAGATGCTTGCTTCTCTCAGCGGGCGCCTTGAACAGCAGCTGCGATGCAGGCCTTTCCTAGGAACTCCTCTTCAAACGGTCAGCGTCTTCATAGGGGATTTCCCTTCGGATCAGCTGGGCTCCGCACTCGATAATAACACTCAGAGGGTCCCCAGATAAGTCAGCAAGGACTGGAGCAGTTAGTACAGCTCCCCGGTTGTAACAGCCACACACGGAGGTGAATCTGATGGCTGCGAGTGAACCTCCAGCGTGCCACGCTGCCGCTCCGTTACGGGACGCTTCTCTGCTCCCGGGATCACGGGAAGCAGCCGAAATCAGGTGTGCACGTATCAGCTTTTCCTTCCATTTTTCCCACAAGCAATAAGTGGTTATAAATCATTTCCTGATATAAAATCAAGTTTCGGTGCCGGCAAGTAAGATTGTTGTAAAATGGTAAAAGGAAATAAGAAAAGAAACCTTGATGTGATAGCACTTACACAAGGCCGTGTAAGTGTCATTGATATTATAAACTCCATCATCAGCCCATTTATTAACTTGGGGACCTACATCCCAGAGCTGTATAATCTGTAATTTAGTGTGCCTCAACCTGTGCTCCCCCTTTTTTCTCCTTTGTCTAAGTAAAATTGTTGCGCCCTTAATGGAGAGTTGTCAGATGGATTTGATACCCTAATGATTTTTTCCTGAATGATTACCTGTGTGAAAGATAAACCATGCTAAGTATCACGTGTACACAAATCACCATCCAAGAACTTGCAAGTACTTACAAAAACACGAATATTCTTTGCTCACAATAAAGTCTAATTTTTTTTAATGTTTTAAAAGGTGTACATCAAGTATAGAAGGATTAAAGAATGCGGAAAAGAGAGGGCATATATTCTGCTCTGTCACTGGTGAAAGTTTAAAGGGTTTATTTGTTTTGGCCAGGCGGATAAGGTTTTTAAAACCAGGAGATACAGTGGGAAAAGAGTTAAGGAAAGCAGGAGGAGAGTTAGGAAGCGGTGTAGGATAAGAGTAAGAGGAAACAGACGGGATGTTCTGATGTATGGATTCCACCTTTTCCCTAAAATAGTCAGCAAAGTCCTGAGATGAGATGAAGGAAAAATCAGTGTGGGTTAGACTTGTGAGTGTTGATTAATGGAGAGAAGTAGGTTTGTTTAGCTTGATAGAGGGCAGAGTTGAAACAGGATAGCATACATTTGTAGTGAAGGAGGTCTGTGAAAGTATGATAGTTCAAACAGAAGGCATTAAATAGAACGAGTGGAGGGACATAGCATGAACGTGTGGGAGCTATTTGTGTATTAAGAAGTGATCTAACCTCATCTATATAGAAGTCACGTTATTTAATTTTTGAGAGGCCGTAATTTTTTTTTAGTTTTTAGGGCTCTGGATAGAGCTCCATTTATCTAACTTTAAGCAAAAGTTCCAATCCAATAATTATTATTTTGTTTATGAAGAAGCCGTTGTGCCGTTATCTTATCTTTTCATGGTCATTTGGCGAAACGCCTAGAAACAAGTTGGCTTTTTGCCCGGGAACAAGCTTTGAAAATATTTTTTTTTAGTCAAATGTGGAGTGTCTTTAAAAATATAAAGCTGACCATGTACTCGGCTCTGTGCAAAGAGATTATATTACAAGACATTAATGTGAAGTCCTATACAAAATCGTTTGTCTATTAACTGAATATGTGATGTATGTTATAACTTTTAACCATTTATTTTTTCCAAAAGTGTCCATAAGCAGAAGTTATTGTCAAAATTGCTGTGTAATCTAGAATGGTTTGCCAGGAAGTGGTGAATTGGGAGTCGCCACTCGTGGTTTTTGGGTGTGTCTTGTGCATAGGGTTAAATACAGGGATACATAGTTACATAAATGAACAGGGTATACAGTACATTATATAAAAGGCATTCAAACTTTTAGTTACAGTTGAGTGTTTGGGTAAAAGGCAGATTGGAATTGGCTACGGAAGTTTGTATTGGTAAAGTAATTGCTTAATTGGGAGTGAACATATTTTTTTCCATGACTGTGGATAGTAGTGGGAGAAGAGAGATTGGCCTGTAGTTGTGAGACAGTGTTTTTGTCCCCACTTTTGTAGATTGGACAACCCTGGCAGTTTTCCAGTTCTCAGGGATATGGCCTGCAGACAGGATATAATTAACTATGGAAGCAATTTGTTTGGCAATGGATGGGGCACCAAGTCTTAGGGACTTAGTTTGCAGCAAAGTCAGGTTTACATTGGCTACTTAGCTTTAATTTGAGGAACATTAATAGGGAATACCTCTGTCTATATGCAAATGATAAGACAGGAGTAAACACATTGATACAATAATTTATTCCTTGGTATAAATTATCTCCCTATGAGACACTTATGGGATGACTCATGACTATCAGCAGTCCAAAGGAACAAATTATTGGTAATAAAACAATTAGTAAGAATTTTGTATGCAACTAATATATTTTTTGAGTCTCTCTAGGTCAAAGTTGAAAGTGCATCTACTCGAGACGGGGTTAATAGTCAAATATTTCCTACGCAAGCATGCTCTTCATCCCAGATGAAAAGGCTCATATAACCACTTATACCGCAATTAAAGTGTCAGAGATTTCTTCTTGGATCCACGTGACTCACGTAAAACTCATTCCAGCTCCACCAAAGACCAAAGTCACCCAAATCACAGCCTATTCAAGTTAACGTTTTCAAGGGTCAAGAAACACCATGACCGTTAACCCACGAGGAAAATCAGACACCAGGCTAAGGCCCACTCTTATCAGAACATTAATTTTCACTTTTCTTCTTTCAAAAACTCAATATTTTTAGAGTGTGTTTAAGTTATAAATTTAAGATGTATGTACAATTGGGCCTTGATGGGTGGATTGGTTTCCGGGAAGTGTGGCTTGTGAATGCTCTTGTATGTGTTTTGGCAGTACTCATCACTCTCTATGTATGTGTCATGTGCAGCAAAACTTTGATCCAGAAGTGTATTGCACCTCCACCGAATGGAGGGGGTCACCCAGGGGCGTGTGTCAGCCACATGGAAAGGATCATGACTGCCATTTTGACTATCGCACACATTTTGTCTGTTCTAATATTCTGAGTGAATGATGTATATAATGCAGGCAGGGGTGATGATCATGCATTCGCTTCCACAGATACCAACCCCCTTCAATTCTCAGTAATAGAATGTTGTGATGATTCTCAAAATATATGATGATAGAGATAGATGCCATTTCCTTTATCTAGCAACTGCATACCCAAAGAAAGGTTGCTTGCATAAAATAAGGTTTTTAGTATTATGTGTATAATTTCTGTATTTTCCCATATTTTAAGCCAGCCTCTTTAAAGGGTGTATCATACTCTAGGAACAAGAATCAATTTATGGGTCAAGTGTCTCCACCAACCAATGAAACCTGTGTAAAATTGTATTTTCAGTAAGATAACAATTTACAGGAAGGATGTGGCTTTAATTTTACAGTTTTTCATTTCATCATTATACCAAGAACAGGTTCAGATTAGTCTTATGGCCTTACAAAACAGAATTGCTTTAGACTATGTTTTAGCTTCAAAAGGAGTGGTATGTGCCCTAATTAAAGAACAATGTTGAGTTTTCATTCAAGATCAGAGTGGCAATGTACAGCATGAACTAGATGAAATACAAGAGATTCAAAAGAGGCTTAGAAATGGAGGTGACAGAATGGGACACTTTGGGGTTAGGTGAATGGCTTAGATCACTTGGAGCAAAAACTTATGAATGCTTTGCTGATTGTGTGTGTGTGGTGGTGTTACTTGTTGTCATGTATTTGTGTGTCACGTTTTACAGAGGTATGATCCACAAATGTGCTATCCTCTCTTCCAATCTGATGTCACTTTATGCAGATGCCAGAAACAGCAGTCCCTTGAAGAAAGAAGATGCCGATAACAGTTATTTAACTCCAAAAGACATGTTGGCCACAGCGCCATACAAGACAATGACAGCAGGAGGGAATTGCCCTCTCCCTTTCACTCCGGTGTATACATACATACATAACAGTGCTGTGATTTTTCTTGTATTTACATATACAGATGTACAGAAGATGGCTTCATTGTTCCCTGTGGTGAAATACTGTATGTTTTGAAATGTTATTCAACTAAATCATTGCCATTTAATCCTATGGGAAGTGTGAAGAGACAGAGACACAGACAGGCAGATAGACGAGAACCTCCTCATGATAAGTAAACTATTTTATTAGTCTTTTGCTTTGTCTGCTGTTTGTGTACCCCAGACAGACTTTTGTTTTTGAGTGTGTATACAGTATATATGTGTAGCATAGCCTCCAGCTGCTACTACTCTCTGTAGGCCCTAACATTATAAATCCTGCTAGGGACAGGCACTGGAGGGATTTGATTATCTCATAAGGCCCTAGTGTGCTATTGCAGCCCTGGATATATTTATTGTATCTAAGGGTGGGCTTAGCAACCGCCTTAGAGTGTCATTCTGGGGGAGGAAACTGGTTGGGTCATATGCAAATGTATGATGCCTATCAGTATCAGACCTGTCCTGTTATGGGGCAGGGTTACATGCCCAACCTCAGGGTATATATACTGCCACTCTCCCAGAAATCAGTTGTCCCTTTGTCTCTTCCCTCCCCCTGTGGAGTGGACAACATCTACACTCTGTCCCACAAGGGGATACAGGAGGAGCATCAGAAGGGAACCTGGATAGGCCTCAAGACTGCTGTATAATCTGGATATGCAATAAACATCCATTGAACCATTTAAGTGTGTGATTCACTGCCTGGTGATAAAAGAAGTGTCAGTGTGGACCATCCTACAGACACAGGATCCTCACTGACTGGAGGCGCTGCCAACTATGAATAAGATAGCAGGTAATAAAAGAATGTAACTATCTCCATTTGTTTGTTTACGATAGAAAAGTTCAACGTTTAAAAAGTAATCAAACGATATGTATACTTGTCTGATACGCTGAATTTAATTGATTACAAAGTACATTGTCATTCACATTCATCCTGAAAGTACGCAGCCTTTACGTTTAGAAGCATTGCACATGGAATCGTATTTGCTTGCTTAATACTGTAGCTTATATTTTAAAACCCGCAGAGCCTATTTTGTAGTGCGATAGAGACATTGAAGATGGTAGAAAATATGGCTTTTATTGCAACTCAAAGATGTCGCTTTAGTTTGTAATTGACTTTGGCTAGCCTTGAAGAACAGTTACCTTAGGGATGTTATAGCCTCTGAATGTTATGTCCTTAGTGACAGAGTGTGTGAGGCTCATTGGAAGGACGTCACTGAATCTCTGAATTTCATGGATCACAGCATCCGTGTAAGGCATTTTGTTTCGGTCTTCAATATTCGGTGTGCGATTCTGGCCAATAACCAGATCAATTTCATTGTGTACCTTTGCTGTAATACACAGGGTGAGTTTAGAGCATGTTTGACAAGAAAGAAGACTGAAACTGAACAGTTTGCAATGCACTAAGGGGGTTATTCATTAAACAGTAACAATGCTCCTCTGGGCACTATCGCATAGAAACTCCCATTGATTTCAAAGTCACTGCACTATTTCAGTTTAATGAATAACGCACCTTAGAATGCATCCCATGGAGAAGGCTCTAGTTTGAAGCAGAGGAGACTGGTTCAATTTCTGATGTCGACTCCTTGTGACCTTGGGCAAGTCACTTTATCTCCCTGTGCCTCAGGAACCAAAAAATAGATTGTAAGCTCCATGGGGCAGAGACCTGCGCCTGCCAAATGTCTCTGTAAAGCGCTACGTAAATCTAGCAGCGCTATACAAGAACATGCTATTATTATTATTATTATTATTATTATTATTATTATTATCCCATTAAATCTATGCAGCAGAATGCCTGTTGTGATGATGCATTAGTGTTCTTAATAATTATAGTAATACCCTTGATGTTATTTTCAGTTTACTTGTTACTTTTTATGTTAATTTATTTTTAGTTTTTTGTTTTCTTATTTTATTTTACTTTTATATATGTAACCCTCTGTGCTTGCAAACAGCACAAGACATGGCCCCTTTAAGAGTTATGCAAGGTAGTGAACATACGACTGGGATCAGACAGTGAGAGAGTGGAACACTGAAATTGAGGAAGGGGGCCATTTTGGTTAGAGTGCTCTGGGGACTGGAGAGACAGGTTTTTTTTTTATATGGTGAGGCTGTTTGCAGGAACCACTCAGCAGGTGCCTGACAGATCCATGGAGTGAGGAGACTGGTGGATTTGCTGGCCAGTACAAAGACAGTGACATCTCAGGGAGCTCTGCAACAGCTTAAAGGAAAAATATCAGGATTTAACAGCCAGAGGAAAGAGATCCCCCTGCATTGGAACACAGGTTATGTAAGGATTGTATAAATACTGTGTGGTTATGTGGTGGTCCTGATCATTAGGGTCACGTGATTTTTATAGCCCCGTGTATGTATCCCTGTTTAAAGTTATAGATAAAGAAATCTAAAGTTTATCATAATTCCTTACAGTTTTGTTGTATCTAATTACTCCTGTTTCCCACTCTGTGTATCACCCACTATAAGAGTTACACCCCAAGTTACAGGACTCAGGCCCCCACCTCAGTGACAGGTTCTATAGTCTGAGGTAAAGTAAGGAAGGGTTTCATATATATCAATTTTTTATCTTTTTTATATTTTCTGTTCTTTACAGTTTTCTTTATTTCACTTCATTTTTAATTTATAAATTATATTTATGTAGCTCTCTCTTAGTTTAAAGAGCCAACTTGTGCTGGAATTACGTGTTTTCTCACGTAGACCCCAAGCCTCTGCCACGGGGAGCTCGGGATGATATAACGACACAATAATGGTGCAGCGCCTCCACGTGAGAGGGATCCCAGTGTAGTGGGAGGAGCCCCTCACAGGAACCTCAAAACTTATACACCCACACAGTTTATATATAAAAGCTTTACTTAAGAACATGCATGTAACCTTTTAACCTCACAAGGCCTTTCCCACCACCATGTCACCCCCACACCGTGTCCACCGTACCTGACGGGGCCCTCGGGCACCCAACCCTTCTCTGGTGTCCACAAGAGTCTAACCCTCGCCCCTATATGTGGTCAGCGCTGCCACTATGGTGTGTACTTGGTTGGTGCCCTTTAAGAATATAGTTTCCTGCCGGGTGCTCCAGCACCCGGGCCAGCTGATTAGACAACAGGGAGGATCCACCAATCCAGCGATGTCATCCGCGATGAGTCCACCTCCGTGTGGGGTGGTATCCCGCTGGGTGTCCCACATAAAGACAGTCTCTACTCCTTGCAGGGTGATCTGGTCCCAGACCACAATTGCGAGGGCCACGCAGCTGGCAGCTGTGTCCCTAACTTAACAAATAGCTAATGGGACAGTGACCCTACCTAAGGGCCTGTCCCTGTAGAAGCCACAATCTTAATGCATGAGTCGGGGCCTAGGGGGGGAATCTGGCCGAGTGCAGAGGGTCACAGACCCCTGCACATACCTCTTACCCTGTCCTTATCCCGGCACTGACTGCCTAACATGGTCTGATTGTGCAATATCCTTGTTTCCCTTCAGGGGAATCCTAGAGCCCTATTGGCTGCTGTGGGTCAGATGGTGCCTTCCTAAGGCTCATGGGACTAAAAGTCCCTGCCAAGGGCCTCCTCTGAATGCGCGGGATGTGGAAGGGCCGTCGTGACTCCTGGCACTACTGCGCATGCGCCAACCTTGCGCAAGATGGCAGCGCCCTGCAGAGGGAGCCGCCCGGCGAGCCCATCGCCACCCGCACCTTCTGGAAAATCTCCGGTGGCATCGGAGGTAAGGGGTGGGGGAACGGGACCGGGGAGCCATGGGGGACCTGGCTACATGAATATATTTTAATATATTTTGTAATCATTGTGCAGTGTGCAACTAATTTAATTTTGTTCTTTGACCAAAAAAACTCCGTACATTTGTATTTATTCAACAGGCATATGGTTACCAAGAATGTGGAAATCAGGGAGCGCAGGTCACCGATGAGTGCATAAGGAATAAAACAGAAATAAATAAATAGTGCAACTCTGTAAGCACAAAAAATGGGATGACAAAATGCAATCAAAAGGTGTGTAAATGCACACTGAAAACCAGAAGCAACTGCAATAACAAAAGTGGAGCCAAGTGTACAGTATATCAAGGGCAAAAAAAAGAAGAAAACCCACTGCAAAGACCAGAAAAAATGACCGTTGAATAAAAACAAAGTGAGCAATATTTATGATGCAGTAAGGGTCCCAGAGAGATTTGCACGCGGTGGATGTAGGCAGACAAATCTTCTCCCTCCTTTTGATTTATGGCGTAGCACTTAGCCCACAAGGCCCCATCATCCTCGGTCGCAATATAGGCCTCAACGAGAAACTCGATCATCATACGAGCGGTCAGGTCGGGGTGCTGCTCTCTGTGGATGCTGATCAATGTGGACGCCGGGGGTCTGAAGCACTCCATGAGCCGTTGGCGTTTCACTACGTCGGTACAAGACCATTCTTCCATTACTCCCCTAGTACTGCACCGACACACTTTATTCGAGCAAATACCCAGTATGTACCTGGCAGATACCTGGAATGCTCCGCTCCTCACCTCTGACAAGCCCCGTTGCATTTGCCTTCCCAGCCTGGGTTCATGCCTGGCTGACGGGCGGCTGATCTGTTAAATGATAATGATTAGGATTTAATAGGCTGCAATGCTTCGCGTGTCTACCAGATGGCATAAATTCATGAATTGTAATGCAGTATATATATATATACTGTGCAGTATTGCAGCCAGCGGGAATAAAATGCTTTAATCCCTGCCTGGAAAATAACCCAATGCACTCGGGCAGAAAACAGTCACAAACCTCAATACACCCAGGTATACCCGAATTCGTGGGACTAGCCGAGCTCGAATAAAGTGTGTCGCCAGTGTATGCTCCTTCCAAGGATATCATAAATATTTGTCTGCCTCTCAGATGGACGAATACCTCCGCAAACAATACCTACGGGGGTCCAGTCCTACTCACCCTATTGCAAACATGATTCGCGATAATCTCACTCGAGGACATACCCCCTCGTTTATCAAACTGTTACAGCAAGTCAAAGAACACGAAACGCATCTCATGCTTCACTCCCCACAGAAGTCTAAAGCAGCCAGCAGCACTAAACCCAAAGGGAGTGCTGAGAAGAAGGAGGAACTGCCGGATAAACCAGGCCCGGAGAGACCGAAATACGCCGGCCGAACCTCGCCTCCGTATGACCGCCGTACCACACCCCGAGATATGTCCTGCTATAAATGCGGGAAAAAGGAGCATATCTCCTTCGATTGTCGGATGGGGGAGTCTCGCCACTGGAGTCCGTCACCCAAGAAGTTCACGCCCCAGGCCATGATATGCGGTGTATACGCGACCAGCCCAGAAGACCCTGTTTCCACCCAAAGTGGCAACGAACCCGGTGAGGAGAGTAACCGTGTGGGGCCCGTAGTGCTGATCCGAGTACTAGTAGACGGTATCTACTGCTCTGCCCTGCTGGACACGGGATCCCATGCAACCATCAAATATCGAGGATTCTATGATTGGCACCTCCAGAAGCGTCCTCTGAAATCGGCAGGGCAAATCAAAGTGAGAGGGCTGAGCAATGACGACTACCCCATTGATGGCATAGTGACCGTGGACCTGGAGATACAACAGCTTAACACTGGGAAATCTCATCCCATTAAGGTAGATGCCTTGGTGTGTCCAGAACCCAAAGAGACAACTAAGTATCCCATCATCCTAGGTACGAATGTGGACATTGTACAAACCGTCATCCGGGCCTATTTACACGAAACTAACGAACTACCCATGTCCAGCCTACAGCTACAACTTGTCCAGGTGGATCCAGATTACCCTCCGGCCCCCTCGTAGGACCACGAACTGCTGTTCTGCGGGCGGGCAGGACTGACCCTGCTCTTACCGGGAGAAATGCAGAGGGTACCCGCATGGTGTGCATATGCTGAACGAGTAGGCGAGGAGCAGCTCTTTTCTCTAGAAAGCACGCCCGAAGAAGATGTCCGCCAAGGATATCGGCTAGTACCGGAATTTCGGGATTGGCCGACCGCCATCCCCCGTCAAATTTATGTGATGGTCCAAAATCTTTCGCCATTCCCCATGGCCATCGACGCGGGACAGAGGATAGGAAGGATTTACCCCATCAGCTCGGTGGATGAGGCCATACAAGTAAAAGCTGCCCGAGTGGAAGATCCCGGATCGCCGTTAGACTTCGACTTTGGCTCGTCCGGGCTGTCGGATACCTGGAAGGAGCGGCTGCGAGAACAGCTGGAAGAGAGACGATCAGTATTCTCTACAGGGGAGATTGATGTGGGGGTGTAGCCGACACGTCCACCACACCATTCGGATGACTGATACCAAGCCCTTCAGGGAACGTTCCTGTCGGCTCACTCCTAGGGACGTAGAAGATGTACGAGCGGCCCTCCATGAGATGGAAGAAGCCGGAATCGTTACAGAATCACGAAGCCCTTACGTCTCGCCCATAGTGGTAATGCGAAAGAAGAATGGGACAGTGAGGTTATGTGTAGACTACAGGACACTCAACAATCAAACAGTACCAGACCAGTACAATCTCCCCCGCATAGAAGAAATCCTGGACGCTCTACATGGAAGCAAATGGTTCAGTGTATTGGACCTCCGGTCCGGGTATTATCAGGTACCTATGAGTCATGAGGACCAAGAGAAAACGACGTTCATCTGCCCATTGGGGTTCTACCAATTCACCCGTATGCCCCAAGGCATATGTAGTGCTACCGCCACCTTCCAGCGGCTAATGGAGAAGACTTTAGGTGACCTGAACCCCTGAGAATGCCTCGTGTATTTGGATGACATCATAGTCTTCGGAAAAACCCTGGAGGAACACGAGGCTCGACTCCTATAGGTACTTGACCGATTAGCTCAAGAAGGACTCAAGCTCTCCTTAGATAAGTGCCGTTTCTGCCGGACATCGGTGACTTACATGGGACACATTTTGTCCGCTGAGGGAATCACCACGGACCCAGCAAAAATAGAAGCCGTCGTCAATTGGCCCCGACTTGACAATGTGGGGGAGTTGCGATCGTTCCTGGGGTTCTGCGGACGCTATCGCAGGTTTGTGGAGGGGTACTCCCGACGGGCCAAAGCCCTCAACGGCCTCCTCAAAATATACCCGGAAGACACAGGCCAGAAGGCTACGCCTGCCCGACAACCCTTCGGGGACAAATGGACGACAGAGTGCGAACAAGCCTTCAAGGACCTAAAACAGAGTTTAACCACGGCCCCCGTGTTGGCCTATGCAAACCCCGAACAACCCTATATATTACATGTGGATGCTAGTCTGAGTGGACATGGGGCAGTGTTACATCAAAAATATCCAGAGGGACTACGACCCGTATCTTATATCAGCCGCAGCCTTACTGTCAGTGAACAGAACTACCCCGTGCACAAACTGGAGTTCTTGGCCCTCAAGTGGGCCATTGTCGACAAGTTTCGTAATTACTTGTACGGTGTGTCGTTCGAGGTACGGACCGACAACAATCCACTTACGTATATTATGACCTCAGCCAAACTCGACGTGGCCGGCCATCGCTGGTTGGCCGCCCTGTTCAATTACAATTTCATCGTGAAATATAAGCCCGGCCCCTTGAACATTGGAGCTGACGCCCTGTCTAGGCGACCAGGGCTGGCCACTACCACCGATGAAGACCACAGGGAAGAAATTCCGGGACCCGGAATAAAAGCGCTATGTTGTACCGCTGCCATAGTCAATGATCAAGTGGCATTCTCAGAATTAAGGGTGGCTGACTCTCTAGGATGCGCATCCAACGCTATTCCGGAGGCTTATCGGGACCCCAGTGGCATGCACGTTACTCCCGACAAGATCATAGCCTGGAAAGATATGGTACGCTACCAAGAGCAAGACCCGGTCACGGGGGCCATTCGCTATGCTATCCGGCAAAATCGCCCGGCCCTCCTCAGACAGGCTCCGGGGCATGTAGGAGGTATACTAATGCGGGAAGCCGACAAGTTCGAACTACGAGATAATCTGCTGTACAGAGTGGTAGAGTATCATAACCACCCAAATAGGAGACAACTAGTACTGCCCAAAAGACTACAGTACTTGGTACTGAGGGCTCTACACGATGAACATGATCATTTGGGGGTTGACAAGACTTTTGGCCTAGTGAGAGATCGATTTTTTCTGGCCCAAAATGAGAGAAGCAGTAGAGCATCACTGTCGACGGTGTGTGCGGTGTATTCAGCAAAAGACATTGCCCACCAGGGCCGCCCCAATAGGCCCCTTAAAAAGCACTAGGCCTATGGACTTTGTGTGTATGGACTTCCTATGCATTGAACCTGACAGCCGCGGCATAGGCAATGTGCTGGTCATCACGGATCATTACACCCGCTATGCCCAGGCCTTCCCGACCAAAGATCAAAAAGCCATTACGGTGGCCAAGGTGCTCTGGGAAAGTACTTTATGCATTACAGGCTTCCTCAACGACTTCATTCCGATCAAGGGAGAGACTTTGAAAGCAACTTAATAAAAGAACTGCTGAAAATCTTGCACATCGCTAAGTCTCGAACTACCCCTTACCACCCTGAAGGGGATGCATTGCCGGAACGGTTCAACCGCACGTTACTGGACATGTTAGGCACCCTAACGGGGGTCGAAAAGACTGAATGGAGTCGACACATGGAAACACTAGTGCATGCCTACAATTGCACACGACATGACTCTACGGGATTCTCTCCGTACTTCCTTATGTTTGGGTGAGAAGCGCGACTGCCGGTGGATATACGATTGAGAGTCTCCACCGATGAGGTACATAATACTACTCATTTCCGATATGTACAGCGAGTGCAAGAGAATCTGCAACGGGCCTACATACAAGCTGAGAAATCTACCGAAAAACTGAACGCCGGGAATAAGCGGCGGTACGACCATAAAGTTAAACACAGAGACATTAAACCAGGTGACACAGTGCTCCTCCGTAACCTGAGAGTACCGGGAAAACATAAATTGGCTGACCGATGGAGGGAGGGAGTGTACGAGGTAGCCTCACAAATGCCCGGCCTTCCGGTCTATCGCATTAAAGACTCTGAGGGTCGGGTGAAGACATGGCACCGGAATCATTTACTCCCTATTCCCCGAGTAGAGGAGGGGGATTTTGAGTGGCCTGCAGTCTCATTGGATGGGGAGGGGACATTGGAAGACGACGCGCCAGAGAACTCAACCTTTCAGGAAGATCCAGAAGAGAGAACCTCTCAAAGGGGCCCTCAACAGAGTGCACTTCCCAGCGGAGCTATGGGTAGAGGGCGCGGGGAGCATTCACCCCAGGGGGTGGCTCCAGAGAATTCGGCACTGGACCTCCTGAGCCCGTGCTTTGTACCAAGTCAGGATAATTTAGAGACTGTAACCCCCTCAAGGGAAGAACTTGAGACTCAAGACCAAGATAGTCACTTCCCAAGGGAGTGAACGAGTACCAGTTAAGGCGAAGCCAAAGGAATGGGCAACCTCCCATGAGGATGGCCTATGATCAGTTTGGGGCACCCCACTATGAGGCTTAGCAGTGGGCCCGCAGCCGCGTGAAATCAGTGATTGTGATGTCTAGCGAAATGTACAATCTGATTTAAGAGAGAGATATGTCGTATGTTATGCAATTTTTCATTATAGGAACGTTGTACCAGTTTAAAGGTATTGTCCAAGCGGGGACATTGGAATCCACACGGGGGAGGATGTAGCCGGGACCCCGTTTTCTTCCCCCCAATGGTTGTTGTGGGGTGGGAGATGTTGCACCAGGGAATGCTCCGATAACGGAGGTTCCGCTTAGAGGGAGCCGCCATGTTAGGTGGGCGCCGGTGCAGACTTGGTCCGGCAGGAAGTTGCGCATGCGCAGGGCAGAAGACCAAAGCCCGCTAAGGAGGGGAGTTAGGGGACTACAGGTCCCAGCAGCCCCCGCGGTCCCCCGTGTCACGCCAGAACCAATCAGATGCGAGGATAGGGAGGAAAAGGAAGTGGTAGAGAGCACGAGGGTTCAGTGCTAGCTATCGGAGGAAGGAGAAGGAGCTCCGGTGTAGGGAGGCAGCCGCCCCTACCTAGGCCCCATGCCCCTGGCCCAGTTAGGCCCTGAGCCCCAGTAGTGTGCAGCGGAGCTAGGGACTGGCCTGTAAGGATGTGCTCACCACAAACGAGACGGACCGCGGTGCTGCGGTGGGATAGGAAATAACGCCACCCACAGCCACGAGGGCACGTCTTGATTGAAGAGTGGTCTGGGATTCCGGATCGGGGTAGGAGAGGTACGGTAGGTAGAGAGGCCGTTAGCCAAGTCCGGGGTTAGAGAGAGGGACGTTGTCGTTTACCGTAAGCCAGGATCGGGATGCCAGAGGTGCGGAGAGTCGTGTAGCCGTATGCCGAGTTCGGGATGCCAGAGGTACAGGAAGACGTAGCGGAAGCCGGTTCAGTTCACGAGGAAGTCTGCGAAAAAGACTAAGGAGGCAGAGAGAGGTGAGAACAACTGGTTCTATGCTCAGCCAACGAGTCAGTGACTCTGCAAGGTATATATAAGAGAGAGGATCCAATAGCAGCGCAGCAAGGTGGAGGTGTGTGGAAAGGCCAGTTTACAGCAGGTATAGGTCCAGAAGGAGTCCCAGGGGAGGAGCCATAAAGCCCAGCAGCCTGACTGTATTTGGTGATGGCCATCAAAAGAGGTGTTGTGCCTTTAAGAGGCGGGAGCGCCTCCGTGTGGCCGCGCCTCCGTGAATCAGTGCCATCGGCTGCGTGCGCGGACCCACGCCCTGCTCCGAGAGCAGAAGAGAGAGGAAGACGTGCGCGCGCGCGCATAGGAGGAACAGCTGTCGGCGGCTTGCCTCCGGAGTCCACGTGCGCCGCGGGAGACCCAGACGGAGTTGCAGGTAAGTGAGGAGCACGCCGTGAGCGACGTGACTCCAGAATCCTCACAGTACCCCCCCCTTCAGGGGCGACCTCCAGGCGACCATGATAAGGCTTGGAGGGATTCTTGCGATGAAAGGCCTGTAGAAGACGAGGTGCGTGAAGATCCCGGTGAGGAATCCATGAACGTTCCTCTGGTCCGAACCCTTTCCAGTGAACCAAGTATTGTACTCCTCCTCTGGAAATTCTAGAATCCAGGACAAACTGCACC
Organism: Ascaphus truei; assembly: GCF_040206685.1. NCBI lineage: Eukaryota > Metazoa > Chordata > Amphibia > Anura > Ascaphidae > Ascaphus > Ascaphus truei. The sequence continues at coordinate 15,861,984 of NC_134489.1, forward strand.
TCGTATTCCTGTTGACCTTGAATCATAATCGGACGTGGAGAAGAAGTATTTTTGGAAAAGCGAGGACTCCGAAACACTGGTTTAAGTAAGGACACATGGAAGACCGAAGGTATCTTCATAGAAGGTGGAAGACGTAGCTTGTAAGCCACAGGATTAATCCTCCTAACTATGGTAAAGGGACCGAGGAACTTGGGAGCGAGCTTCATGGTAGGAACCTTCAAACGGATATTCCTGGACGAGAGCCATACCCTGTCTCCTGGGGCGAACTCCGGCACTTGGCGTCGAAGTCGATCAGCCTGGAGTTTCTGTCTCCCTGTAGCCACCCTAAAGTTCTCCTGAATCTTGGACCATAAGACCTTCAGGCGAGAAACGTGCTTGTCCACTGCTGGCACCCCTGAGGAGAGAGAAGAGAAAGGTGACCGAGACGGATGAAATCCAAAATTTATAAAGAATGGAGATTCTTGGGTAGAATCATTGCGAAGAGAGTTCAGAGCAAACTCGGCCCATGGAAGCAGATCCACCCAGTCCTCCTGTGTATCAGTTATAAAACATCGAAGGTATTGTTCCAGGTTTTGGTTGACCCTCTCCGTCTGCCCATTGGTCTGTGGATGGTACCCAGAAGAGAACTGAAGCGAAATCCCCAACTTCTGGGAAAAGGCACGCCAAAACCTCGACACGAATTGAGACCCACGATCCGAGACAATGGTAGAAGGTACTCCGTGAAGACGAAAAATCTCCTGAATGAAGACATCTGCCAGCCTGGAGGAATTCGGTGGACCCCTCAAAGGAACAAGGTGCGACTGTTTGGAAAAACGATCGATGACCACCAGAATCGTATTTTTTCCTTTGGATTCTGGAAGCTCTACAATGAAGTCCATAGAAATATGGTTCCAGGGACGGTCTGGAATGGGTAACAGTAGCAGAAGCCCAGCAGGTCTGACCCGAGGTACCTTGTTGCGAGCGCAAATACTACACGCTTTGACAAACTCCTCCACATCTTTAGCCCTCTCTGGCCACCAGAAGGTACGTTGAACCAGGTCGTTGGTCTTCCGCATCCCTGGGTGTCCTGCTGATTTAGAGGAATGACACCACTCGAGAACCTTCTTGCGGTGTTGAGGTGCCGTGTAGAGTCTTCCCTCCGGAACCTTGAGTCCCTCAGGAGTCCGTGACTGTTCGGATTGAATCTTGCCCATGATATCAAACGAATTAGCGGACAGGATACAACTAGAAGGAATAATAGACTCAAGTTGCTCTTCAGACCTGTCCTCCGCCAGGAACTGTCGCGATAGAGCGTCCGCCTTTAGATTCTTGGAGCCAGGAATGAAGGAGATGAGAAAATTAAATCGTGAAAAAAACAAAGCCCAGCGGGCTTGTCGAGCGTTCAAACGCCGTGCCCCCTCTAGGTAGAGGAGATTCTTATGATCCGTCAGAATGGTAATGGGTGTCTCAGTACCCTCTAAGAAATGTCTCCACTCCTCTAAAGCCAACTTGATCGCCAAAAGCTCTCTATTCCCGACATCATAATTCCGTTCAGCGGACGAAAATCTCTTCGAGAAAAACGCACATGGGTGCAGTCTGGATAAGGGAGATGTTCTCTGGGACAGAACAGCCCCAGCCCCAATGTCCGATGCATCCACCTCCAAGGTAAATGGGAGTTTAGGATCTGGGTGGGTGAGGATGGGAGCAGACACAAAAGCCCTCTTTAGCAGATCAAATGCCCTAATGGCGGTCTCCGACCAAGATGAAGGATCTGCACCCTTCTTGGTGAGGGCTGTTATGGGAGATACGGTGGACGAAAAGTTGCGGATGAAACGTCGATAATAGTTTGCAAAACCTAAAAAGCGTTGCACGGCTCTAAGAGTAGTCGGACGAGGCCAGTCCAGAATAGCCTTAAGTTTTTCTGGATCCATATTGAAACCGGAGTCCGAGATGACGTAACCCAAAAATGCCACTGATTTGAGGTGGAACTGACATTTCTCCAGCTTCGCAAAAAGATGGTTCTCCCGAAGACGTAACAGTACTTGTTGAACATGTTTGATGTGTTCTTGAGTGGATTTAGAAAAAATGAGGATGTCATCCAAGTAAACAATAAGAAATGAGTTCAGAATGTCCCGAAAAATCTCGTTGACAAAATCCTGGAAAACTGCTGGTGCGTTGCACAAACCGAACGGCATAACCAGATATTCGTAGTGGCCGTCATGGGTGTTAAAAGCAGTCTTCCACTCGTCCCCCTCTCGTATCCTTACTAAATTGTAGGCACCTCTTAGATCCAGCTTAGAAAAGATAGTTGCTCCCTGGAGACGGTCGAAGAGTTCCGGAATCAAAGGCAGAGGGTAGCGATTTTTACGAGTGATATTATTCAAACCCCGGTAGTCTATGCATGGGCGGAGAGAACCGTCCTTTTTCTTGACAAAGAAGAAGCCTGCTCCGACCGGGGAAGATGATTTTCTGATGAAACCCCTCTCTAAGTTCTCAGCAATGTAAGTGTTCATGGCCCTTGTCTCTGGGAGAGAGAGAGGATAGGATCTTGCCCTGGGAAGAGGTGCGCCCGGAAGTAGGTCAATAGGACAATCAAAAGACCGGTGCGGAGGTAAAACCTCGGAACGTGCCTTGTCGAATACATCACGGAATTCCCAGTACACAGAGGGTAAGGAGTTAATCTTCTCAGATAGGGTAGACAATCCACCAATCCTCTGGAAAATCTGGGTACATGTCTTGGCACAAGAAGGAGCCCACTGGATGGGTTCCTGATCCGTCCAGTCGATGCGAGGATTATGAAGTTGAAGCCAAGGAAGACCCAAAATCAGCTCAGCAGAAGGAGTGTGGATTACATCGAGGGTAATGATCTCCGTATGGACGTTGACGAACTGCAGTAGAAGAGGCACCGTCTGTAGCGTGATAAATGCTGGTTTAAGCGGTCGACCGTCAATGGCCTCCAGTCCTACCGGCGTCCTCCTGTTGATCAAAGGGATATTGTTCAGTCTAGCAAAAGTCTCATCAATGAAATTACCTGCAGAACCGGAGTCAATGAACGCTCGTGCCTGAGTGTGAAACCCCTCTCCAGAAAGTGTAATGGGCAAGATTATCCTGGTGGGAAGGATGCTCTGGACGATGGGAGAAAGTGTCAATATTCCCAACGAAACTCTCCGGGATCTCATTGGGAGCTGGCGTTTCCCGGTTTGTGAGGACACTGGGGTACAGCGTGACCGGGATTGCCACAGTACATGCAAAGACCGGCCTTGCGCCGACGCTGTTTCTCAGCAGGAGACAGCCTGTTGCCTCCCAACTGCATGGGTTCTGGAATGTCCCCGTAAGGAGGTAACGGAGCCACGAAGGAGGGAGCAAGAGTTCTTGAAACCCGTTGACGGTAATGAGAACGCTCGTATCTCCGCTCCAGCAGACGCTGATCCACACGAATGGACAGAGCGATCAACTCCTCCAGGTTAGTGGGACGATCTCGTGCGGCAAGCTCATCCTTTAGGGTTTCAGACAGACCTTGCCAGAATGCAGAAGATAGGGCCTCATTATTCCAACCTGTCTCAGCAGCAAGAGTGCGGAACTCCACTGCATACACGGCAACCGAACGATCTCCCTGGGTTATGTGGTGAAGAGCAGAAGCTGCCGTTAACCTCCATGCGGGAGTATCGAAGACTCTTCGGAATTCCTCGACGAAGAGATCGATGTCCTGTGTGATAGCACCCTGTTGTTCCCAAATGGGGGAGGCCCATGCCAGTGCCTGGTCGGTGAGAAGGGAGTAGATGTAGCCAACCCTGGAGACAGAAGACACAAAGCGAGAGGGAGAGAGACGAAACTGGACGAGACATTGGTTAATGAAACCTCGGCATCCTTGGGGATCCCCCGCATAGTGTCTGGGAGGTGGAATTCGTGGTTCCGGGGCAGACGGAGGTGTCGGAGCAGGACTAGCCGGTACAGGAGCTGCCACGGGTGAAGGTTGCTGAGTGAGGGCTCGAACCTGAAGAGTAAGGGCATGGACGCTTTGCTGCAACGTATCCGTCCGTTTATCTGCTTGGTCTAAATAAGTCTCTAGTCTGGAAAACAGAGCAGTATGGGCGTTTAAAGTGCGCTCCACCTCAGCGGGGTCCATGTTTGTTGGGCTGAGCATAATGTAAGGATGTGCTCACCACAAACGAGACGGGACCGCGGTGCTGAGGTGGGATAGGAAATAACGCCACCCACAGCCACGAGGGCACGTCTTGATTGAAGAGTGGTCTGGGATTCCGGATCGGGGTAGGAGAGGTACGGTAGGTAGAGAGGCCGTTAGCCAAGTCCGGGGTTAGAGAGAGGGACGTTGTCGTTTACCGTAAGCCAGGATCGGGATGCCAGAAGTGCGGAGAGTCGTGTAGCCGTATGCCGAGTTCGGGATGCCAGAGGTACAGGAAGACGTAGCGGAAGCCGGTTCAGTTCACGAGGAAGTCTGCGAAAAAGACTAAGGAGGCAGAGAGAGGTGAGAACAACTGGTTCTATGCTCAGCCAACGAGTCAGTGACTCTGCAAGGTATATATAAGAGAGAGGATCCAATAGCAGCGCAGCAAGGTGGAGGTGTGTGGAAAGGCCAGTTTACAGCAGGTATAGGTCCAGAAGGAGTCCCAGGGGAGGAGCCATAAAGCCCAGCAGCCTGACTGTATTTGGTGATGGCCATCAAAAGAGGTGTTGTGCCTTTAAGAGGCGGGAGCGCCTCCGTGTGGCCGCGCCTCCGTGAATCAGTGCCATCGGCTGCGTGCGCGGACCCACGCCCTGCTCCGAGAGCAGAAGAGAGAGGAAGATGTGCGCGCGCGCGCATAGGAGGAACAGCTGTCGGCGGCTTGCCTCCGGAGTCCACGTGCGCCGCGGGAGACCCAGACGGAGTTGCAGGTAAGTGAGGAGCACGCCGTGAGCGACGTGACTCCAGAATCCTCACATGGCCATAGTCAGGTTCCGGATCCCCTTACTGTGCTACGATCATTACCAGGACAGTTCTAAATCAGCGGGAAGCCTGGGACCAGGCCCCGCTACTAAGTCGCAGCGTGTCTGGGTGGGATCGCCACGGACATCTACGGGTGATGTCATCTACGCCCACGCCGATCCTTTGTGAAGATAGTTGCAGAACCGGGTACAGGAGTGCCCGGCAGGTAAACGTCAAGTGCACCAACGGTACCATTATTCACTCCGGGACACGGTGGCTGCGCAGTCACACACTTATACATCCACTGACTCACTTGGGGGTGGGGGAACGTATTTCGAGAGGGAACTGGACACGGGGTGGGATCACCCGGTGAAGGGAAAGAAAAAAGTGAGCGTTGTCAGGACGCTGGTAGTAGTGTCTCCTCTAGGAAGGGGCACCTGTTGATTATGCTGACGGTTGCTATAAGTAAAGCATATTGGTTAAGGTATTGCTGTGTGTGTGTTCATGAACATAAGTTCCTGCGAAGACCCACTTCCCCTAGGGCGGAAGCTGTCACAGGTGGAGGCACTGCACCAAGTTATAAGTATTGTGAGCACCCCAGTCTCTCCGTGGCAGAGGCTTAGGCCCTGTGAGCCTACAGGTTATACAGCACATGGTAGTGGTCTGAGTTTGATAGGAACCAGGGCTACAACTAGAAACTAAAAATCTATACACTAAAAAAGTATAGTGCATGTACATGGAAAGAGAAAAACAGTGGGAGGGGCAGAATGAGACAGGGGGGAACAGTGAGAAAAAACAGGAGAGGGAGAGATCAGCACAGAGAGAAGCGAGAGAGAAATCAGCAGAGAGAGAGAGAATGAGGTTATATAGAGCAGTTATATGGGCAATACTCAGAGGCTGCAGGTTCACTCCTTATCTCTTTCAGATTTGAGTTACCTCATAGCACTTGCAAATGATAGATCTGTATATCTATTGGAATGTACTTTTATAGATCACTTTAGATACAATCCACCTCAGTATCTTTTGTCTTCATACTATTTGTTGATAAAATAAAGAGATATTTCTATGTCCTACTCATACTGCTCAAACAGTTATTACCAGGCTATTTTTCTTATTTGCATCCATGTTACACTGATGCTGGTATTACCCTTGGCCCCTGTGTACACTGGTAACAATTAGCACATATGTGGGCCACTGAGCTCTCCATTCCATCTCAATTAATGATCTCTGTGACATTTGGGTAACTGAGTGCACACTGTTGGGGTCTCCCTATCCAGTCCTCCACCTCCAGAGCTCTTCCTGTTTAAGACTCTCTTTGCTATTTTTCTTTCCTACCCCTAGTTCACCTACACTTCACTTCTATATTGGTTGAGCAGGTATCACATCTCTGTTTCTGTTGATATTTTAATTATACTCAATGTGAAGTCCATCAGGCTTTGTGTACCTTGTATTTCAGGGTATTTTAGAAGGATGAGGAATCCATGCCTCAGAGTGGTGCTGAGTGTTTCTGTCCCAGCAAAGAACATGCTGAGAACTGTCATCAACAAATTCCTCATGTTGAATTCTGACTCTGCATTCTCCTTCTCCTGAAAGCACAGGAAAACATCCATAGAGTTTCAGCTGGTCCATCAAGTATTCTCTGTCCCCAACTGAATATGCCTTAAAGACATCTTTCCCATGCTGGGAAAAAGATTGTCTTCTCTGGCATGGGGGAGATATCATCATAATATGGTCCTGTGTAGCCAGGCAATTTTGGAGCAAAACTGGCACGAATACCATGATTGAACATGCTGTGAAGCCGTCTACCTCATCATAGAGATTTTAGTCCCTTCTACATGTATGGAGCTCAGCATTATATTGAGTAGAGGCCAAAAATATGCCTTTTCATGCCGTCTCACTTATGCTTAGATTCAGTATGCCGGTGAAGATTTTTAGTCCATTCATTTGAGAGCAGCTTCTCCAGCATTGTCAAGCAGCTTCACAGCATGTTGAATAAGGGTCTGAGGCTGCGCTTATAGTGCTGGCGACAGCTATGTCAAAACAAATGCATTGCCACCGTGGCGTGCACTTATAGTAAGTGCAACACAACGGCGCAACGACTTGGTCGCGATCACTGGAAGTAATCTCAATTTGATTTTTCCAGCAACCGTAGCCTGACGTCGCCGGCACTATAAGCGTAGCCTAAGAAGGAGAGGATGAAAATACAATGGTTTTTTTTACCGCTATCAAATATGCTATGAAGAAGCTTTCCACCTTGTTGAAGACTGCTTTATAGGCATTGTGATTACGGGCTCAATCAATATATTAAGGTACTTTGCACATGTCTTGCCTTGTGTGCATCCCCTTGTGTTTGGGAAGTGTCATTGGTGTGCCAGTGTGGAAGGAGAACCTGAATCTCATACCAGATATAAGGGTATTTTTTTTTAATTAAAAAAGCAAAACAATTTAGGCGAATGCTTTTTCATTAAAACACATTTAGATCAAGTCTGAACGTTTTAAATTTTATTTTGCAATGCTTTGCAGGTCCCTCTGCCACCTAAGGGGTTAAGCTGTAGAAGAACAATATCAATACACCTATGATGCTGTAAATACTTCAGACACCAGTAAAGGTAGCTTCATCCCCTTTTAGTAGTAAGCAATATGCAGCTTTTCAGGTTCCACCATACCATTCTCAATCTGTGGAAGCCTGTGATGTACTGTACAATATATTTAATGGGAGATTCCATGTAGACTTTATGGGAAAATGGGGTTTGCATGTGCAATATGAGATTCTAGTAAAGGGAGAGGTGCCATTAACCATGCAAGATACCTTTTGCATTTTAATGATGAAGCAGTCAATATAATCCCTGGGTAAATTGGGATCCAGTGTCTCCTGATTGATCTTCACTCTTTCTAAAATAAATTCTGTAACATTCTCCGCTAACGTGATTATCTTCTGGTGAGGACCTGGGATGTGGTTCATCAATACTGGAAATATTTCTTGCATCTGAAAGACATCACAAAAATCCATTACTGCAGTGCCAGTGTATGTAAATATGCAACATTTCCATAAACTTGTATTAATCACGTTAAACACTATTGGAACTATGCAACAAGTCTTAGAAAAAGGTGCCTAGATGCACTCTAAACTTGGTTAACTTCTCTTTAGCTTGGGGTTGGGGGAAGAGAGAATCATACTTAATACCACATTAATAGAAGATAATGTTACAATCATGTGATGTTAAGCCTACTGTATGCGAATGAGGCATACTGCTGTCATTTTTGCATATAATTGCTTATACTTACGTTATCCTCAGAGAGATAAGGGCTCAGTTTGGCAAATCCCATCAATATGAGTTATGAATAAATTCTGCAATGATCCACCTCCATAAAGTATATCACCTTTTCAACGTGCGAGTTTGGTATTATAGTATCTGCTGTGAAGTCTGAGACCCCATTTAATGCTTGGCATTTCCCATATTTATACCACCCACCCCCTTTTGTCTACAGTATCTCAAACAGCTTTGAATTTCTCTATTGTTGCGTTTACTTGAATAAATTAACAAATTAAGCAATTGGAATCTTATTAGATTTGTTTAAGGCTACGTCGATACTTAGCACAACGGTTTGCGCAATGTTTCGTTCGCTGAGAACAAAAGGGCGTTTCTCAACGAGGACAGCCCTAGAGTGCGCGACAGCGCAACGGTGTGGCCGATTTAGCGCGCAACAAAATAGTTTGATTTTGTAGCGCGACAGCTGGGTCACATGAGTGATTCAGCTAATGAGGGTGTACCGCTCACGTGACATCACAGGCACACCACCGCCACGCCTCCCCATCACGTCTCTTCCTCCAGACTCCAGATCCTGTGGCCACGGACCGTCTTTGCAGCAGGCGCACGTGACACCATGCGCTCCGTGGTGCGCATGTGCGCACACCTACTATATCCGAGGCCTAAAGATGGTGCTCCTTTATAAAGTGTTTTCACACGAAACGTGTAGGAAGTTGTTCACCTCCATTTTTTAGATGGTTCAATAAAGAAGAAGATTTTATTATATCTTTGGGACCCATTCTTGGCTGTGCGCCAGTTTTTTCTCTTGTTTGTCTGTGAAGATTTGTTTCATCTCATCCCAATTGGCTGCACGCTCATCAGGATTTGGGACTAAAGAGGCATCTGTGAGCATCATTCATTATTCTCTTCAGCACTTATTCTGAGTCCAGGATCTATCTCAATGAGGGTTTGACTGGGTTTCACAGCTCTTGTCTTGCCCTTCAGGGAGTATTGGTCTGTTTGGGGACTTTACTACAAGCATCAATTACAATATCCCCCTGTCCCATCCTGTTTATTTGTATATTACCTATACTATCATATTGAAAGGATCCAGCGTTTGAGCGCCTTTGTCACTTTTATCTTTTGGATTGTACCATCTATACTTTGGACTTTTAAAAAATATATATGTATATGTGTGTGTGTGTGTGTGTGTGTGTATGTTATTATTTATTTCCTTGATTTGATGTTAAAGAAGTTCATTCATTAAATCTGTTGATTTTTTAAAATGTTTTTTTAAAGTATATCTATAAATTTAATGGTTTTGCAGAATAAAGAAGTTCAACAACAGATAATTGCACATCAAACTGGAGGCCTACAGTATTAGCACCTTAGTTGCACCAACTAGTGAATAAATGATTTGAATTGAACTAGAAGCATACTTTCATACTCCTGATGAAGTGCAGAGACTTTGCACAAAACACCGTGGATACTGGACACAGGACAATACAGACATGGTAAAAGAGAAAATTAAAGAGTGCAAAATAGAGAAAGGGAGAGTGGAATAAATGACTACCAGTGGGCAATAAGGCTGAAGCAGCGATCTGATACACCACCCACGGATACTCACAGACCCCCAGATGTCTTATTGCTCAGACTCTAAGGGTCATAAGCCACTTATCGCCCAAAATGCCTACTCCAATTCAGTAAGCGTCGACAAGTGGGCGATAAAAGACTGAATCACCCCAAAAAATTTGGTTGAAAAAGAAATCGCAGAGTGAGCGGTGAGAAGTCACTTTTCGCCACTTTTCTGCAGGTTCATAAACTCATGCAATTATTGTGCAGCGATTATGTTTTTGACGCCTATCGCAGCTCTAGAATGGCGAATTTATGTCAGCGAGGAAAATTGGCCGTGAGGGTGTTGGAAATCTGCTAGAAGCGGCGAGACGGAATTTAGAAAAATAAATGCATTTTCCTGCATCGGATTGATGCTGGGAGACTCCGGAGCTGATATCCATTAATATCACTACGGGAGACCCCTGGCATGAATCAGATGCATGAAAAATGCATTTACAGGCAACTTCATTACCTTAGCGGCTATCTGCTAAGGCAAGGAAGGGGTGAACCAATAGTGCCATGCTTATTGTGGGTAGTGGGTGTGGGTGAAGGTGGTATTTGGCCCTTGGTGGGTGTTTAGGCCTTGCGGGCGGGTTGCGGGTAGACTTAACCCCTTTATTACCTTAGTAGTTAATAACGCTAAGGTAATGAATGGGGTTAACCCCTCCAGTTACCCACCCAGTAAGAATACATAAAAATACAATCTAATAGCCCCTAACCCCTTAATCCCTTTAGCGGTTAATAACCTCTATAATAATTAAGGGGTTAACCCAACCTTCCCCCGCTACCCACCCGGAAGGCCTAACCACCCACCCCGCACACACTATACCCACCCTGTACCCATTGAGTGGCATTGTACCCATATAATATAGGTATGATAAACTACTATAGCAGTCAATATTCACACTAATACAAAAGCACGAATGTCCAAAATGCACAATAATAAAACATGTACACCAAGCACATACAGTAAACCCCAGAAACAAAAATTTAAATTACTAGCGAACCAAGCAATTACCTAAATAAAACCACTAGACAATCAATTAAAGAAATAAAACCACTAGGCATTCAATAAAAAAATTAAAACTACTAGCCAATCAATTACATAAATCTGACCGCTATCCATACAATACATTTAATAAATAAAAGCAGTAACCAACACATTAATTAATACAACCACTAGGCAACAAATAAATTAAAACCAGTAGCAACCAAAATATATCATTAAATAAAAACGCAAAGCAATCTGTAAAAATAAAAAATCCCAATTCAAAAAATGTCATCTAAACATTAAACAGGAATAGAGAATATAACAGTCAATAGAAGAAATGCATTTTGCCAAAAATGCATTGGGTATCACTGTATTCATTTCTACCCCAAACAGGCACAGATTAATACATCAGCAGTCAATGGGCAATGAAAAAAATGCAATCAAAAAATTGTAAAAATAAAAGTATACAATATTTATCTTTCCTTTAGAAGCGTTGGATCTCTGAATCCTAAGGAATCAGCAAGCTCTCATACCGCGACCTCATGAAACTCAATCCAACGTCATCTTTCTTTAATCTTCTCTCCTCTTCTTTTTTCTTCAACTGTGATTATTTCTTTATTTTCTTTATCTTCTGTCTTTATCTTCATCTTTTAATTCAATAACCCCATGTTAAATCCATGATGTTGACCCGTCGCTTCTTGACCTCAAATGAGACGTCATGGCCTTAAATATGGCCTACTGTTTGACGTCACATTTGTGCTACAAATGGTTCACAAGCCATCTGATTGGCTGTGAAAACCATGTTCCATTTTTTTCTTTTTTATGTGACGTCATGTAAATGGACTGAAGCCAGCCAATCAGAATGGCTGTGCTTCCTTTCCCTTTAACATGACATCACAAAATCCAACATGGCTGGTGTCACATGGTACTTTAGGCAATCAGAATGTGAGAACTATATACCCAATCTGATTGGTTGTAGTAGACCATTTGAGGTCTCATTTGAGCTCAAGAAGATGATGGTTCAAAAATCGTGGATTTAACATGGGGTTAACTAGATTAACAGATGAAGACAGAAGATAAAGACAGAAGATAAAGAAAATAAATAAATAATCACAGATGATGAAAGAAGAAGGTGAGAGAAGATTAAAGAAGAATTTTGTTACCTGTCCTGGATCTTCACGGTGGATGGCGTTGGATTGAGTTTCATGATGTCACGGTGCGAAAGCTTGCTGATTCCCCAGATTCGGAGGGCCAACGCTTCTAAAGGTAAGATAAATATTGAGTGTACTGTATGTACTTTTATTTTTACAGGTTTTTTGTTTGCATTTTTTTTGGTCCCCATTGACTGCTAATGTATTAATCTGTGCCTGTTTATGGTACAGATTAATACAGTGGTAGCAAATGCATTTTTGGCACAATGCATTTCTTCTATTGACTGTTTTATTCTCTATTTCTGTTTATTGCTTAGATTAAATTGTTTTGAATTGTGATGGCTTGTTTTTTTTTTGTTTACAGATTGGTTTGCGTTTTTATTAAATGATGTATTTTGGTGGGTATTGGTTTTAATTTGTGTTGCCTAGTGGTTGTTTTAATTAATTGTTGTATTGGTTACTGCTTCTATTGGTTAAATGTATTGTTTGTCTACTGGTCTGATTTATGTAATTGATTGGCTAGTGGTTTTAATTATTTTATTGAATGTCTAGTGGTTTTATTTCTTTAATTGAATGGCTAGTGGTTTTATTTAGGTAATTGCTTGGTTGGCTACTGATTTTAATTTTTGATTTTGGGGGGTTAGGTGCTTGTTGTATATGTTTTATTATTGTGTATTTGGACATTCATGCATTTGTATTAGGGTGACCATTGACTATATTGCTATAGTAGCTTATCATGCCCATATTATATGGTATGCTGACAAGGATGCCCTTCATAATGGCAGGGGTAAGTAGAATGGTTTTATTTACTTTATGCTGGCTGGCTAATATTTTGTTTTATAATGGGCAAATGATCTAGTATCTATATCTGGATAATAGTTATTTTGAACATTACTGTACTGTATGTGTTTGGAGAGGGGGAGGTGTATATATTGACATGTAGGCCATCTTTATTTTTTTTACAACATAAATGGTACTGCAGGCCAGCGGAGATCACCTGAGGACAACCAGACACCCGTGGGACCACCCGGGGACCCCCGCCGGCCTATGTTATCAATCGTGTGTTAAAATAAATAAATAATGGGTTTATGTGGGGGCACAGGGGGTGGGTTGTGTATATATATATATATGTTCATTTACATTATATTACTAGTGTATGTGAGCCAGGTGTCTCCGGAGCAGAACCGCATTGATTTCATGTCCTGGGACCCCCTTGTGACGGTCGTGTGGTGCCAAGCCAGTAATAAAGGGGCCACCCCTATTAGGCACCCCCTTCAACCGTCTGGGAAGTGAGGGGTTAACCAGGAATGTATCTATAATACACATGTTCCCCTGCTTCACAACCCAAATGTATTCCCCTGGTTTATCATGTTCCCACATTTAGAGTGTTGCAGCACGCAGGTTACACTGGGAACAGGTCGGGAGGGCAAGGGTTAATGGGGTCTATGGCTATTACCCTTTATTCCCCTTCCCCATGCTCAGGTAACACCTGCCGGCACGGTCCCATAGGTCGCCATTGGATCTCCATACAAGTTAATGGAGATTGAGACAGTTTTGGCCCTATATCATGACTCTGTATACCTGATAACTCAATGCCCGCGAAAACTACTGGCCCATGAGGTATGCTAATGGATAGGAGGCGACAGTGAGGCTACAGTAAGCCTACTGAACAAAGGCTGCCCCACCCTGATTAAGTATTCTAGGGCGGAGAAGAGCAGGACTTGGGTACTTGTGTAAAGTGTTGTGCTACACACCTCTGGTCGGAGTTTCCCGGGCCAGAATCCAAAATGGCAGAGTAGGAGACGCCAACCTTTTAGTGTGAGGTTCAGGAAATGGGACTCTGACCAGAGGATTGTGTGCATGTGCTAACTACTTGGGGGCAGGTACCAAAATGCTCCCCACGTTAGCTGGCAAAGAGCAATTGGATGCAGGTAATTATCATCCAATACCTGAGACCCAATGTTAGGAATAGGAGCAGAACTCCATAAAAGAGAGTGTAAGCTCTATTCCAGGTTGTTGTTCGTATTGGTTTCTGTTGTATCCTGAACTGTATCCTATTAGATGAATTGCCAGTCTGCAGATTGCTTCATCTTGGCCCCTTTCCCATGTAAGTGATTTTCTGTTATTTGTATATTCTGTGTGTCCACCATCTTGTGGGACTAAAATTTCTTTATTATACCGCACGTCTCATTCGATTCAACCCAGAGATAAGAGAGGTTATTATTGTAACCTGGTGTGTATTATAACCCTGACCCAAAGCTACCGTGACAACCCTGCTTCCCAAAATACAGGCTCACGTTATATGGTGCCGGTATCTCCTATGCATGTAAATGTCCTGCTTCACGTGACAGGGACATTACAATGCATAGGAGATACCGGCACCCCATAATGGGGCCTGTGTTTCGGAAGCAGGCGGTCCCCGGACCTGAAATCAATGCGGTTTTGCTCTGGAGAACCCCTGCTCATCTACACTAGTTAAAAAAATTACTTAAAAAACATTTATTTAGAGCGAGATTTGCGCAGAAAAAGCGGCTCTCTCTGAGCAGCTATCTCTGCAGCAGAAAGAACTTGCCGGGCAAGGCCTTTTCAGAGGGTCGATCTTCACGTCGCCAGCTACTCGCCTGTTTTGTCATTTTTGCTATCAAAGGTAATCAAGGCTTTCTGAATACCGTGATAGCAATGCTCACAAAAATGGCGATTTAAATGGCCCGACAATTTTTTTTTTTTAATCCTTAGTGCATAAAGGTGGGCAATCACCAACAAGACCTCACCAACAAGACAGACTAATGGCACATCGGATTAACACAGCAGGGGTCCCTGGCAGTCCCATTCAAACTAAATGGGACTGCCAGGAAACCCTGCTGTGTTAAACTGTTGGTTTTGTGAATTAAAGTGAAAAAAGGCGCTAGCTACTTAACATTAAGTGACAATAAATGCAAAAATCAGTGCAATAAAGTGGTGAGCTAAATAAAATAAAACCAAAAATGGTAAACAGATATTATAAAACCCTGCTCAGACCCTCTGGTGGAACCTGTCTGAAAAATTAAACTGTTGGGCCATTAGTATTTCTGCAGAAATGTCACTGAAATGTTTGCAGCATGTACCCAGCATGTACCCAGCATGTCTTGTTGGTGATAGCCCCAGATTTTCCAAGGCTAGTTTTACAATACTTGTCGGCGCACCTGTAGGCCCCTAAACCTTGCGCACTGTTTGAACTGATGAACTACTGTAGTTGTGAAAGACTGAAACACTGAAAGTGTATTGGATTACTTTGTTTATTCCACCTCTCAATACACTACACCAGGAGGCTCTTTCTAATTGCACTTCTTTCTTTTAGTCTGTATTTTGCACCACCACTGATGAGACGCTGTACCATGCTACCACTACCCTTTCAGTGACAGACTTCATGTTTCTCCCAAGCTTCCCACCCTCAAACTTCCGAGCAGGACCTCTTGTCCTAGCATTCCTCTTTCGCTGAAATGTTTCCCTTTCCTTATGCAAATAACATGATAAACAGGGGGGGAACTTTTTCACAGGAAAAAGTTTGCATGTCTAGTCAACACAATAGTCAAAAATAATAGCTGTAGCAAGGGTTTCTTTCAGCTATATTTGAACAAAAGCTCTATTTACAAACCCTGTTACTGCTATTACCTTTCCATTAGCACAGCTATTAAAGGTTATTCACATGTAAGTATCTATACCTGTCCCCAAGTGGAGCTCATTAGCTGAAAAGCTTCATTAAACATTTTCAGCAGGTTCAGAAAGGCCAGGTCTCCATAGCAAAACCGTCTTCCAAAGACAACTGAAGAGATGACATTGGAGACCGCTTGATTAAGGATATTGGTAGGGTCCTTGGGAGCCTCTGGAGCAAAGAGAGACAATGTAAGATTTTCATGTACAGTAGTATGCAGAAGTCAGAATCCAACCTGAGAAAGAAGAGTGCATATTCAAATTAGTTATTTTGTCCATGTAGTAAAATAACAAAAGAGGTAGTAGACAGTGATACCTTTTATTGGACCAACAGATAGTTCAAAAGTTATAAGCTTTCAAAACTCATAGGGTTAAGCATGGCAGAAGTACAGGAACAAAAAACAATTAAATACAGTATTCTAGAAAGATGGTATCTAGTTAAAATTGAAATGTAGAGAAAGGAAGATATTATGACAGGGTGAATGCTGGCAGGCTAGTGTGAAAATTAAGAAAGGAGGGGTAAAAGGCTGAATCTACAGTATTGTTATGTTACAGTGACTTCGACAAACAGGAGACACAAGTAAGATGTTGAATGTAACAAGACAATATATATGTATATACATAGATCCAGCCTGCATACTGTACAGTATATACTGCATAAGGAGAAAAAAATGTCACTCATGGGACTTGAAAAAAGGTGAACAGTTTTATTGAACAATCCACAATTCAGTCTCCCCAGAGACCTTTCTCAGAAGTCATTATGCAAGGGACAGAAGTATGTAAATACTTACAGACTGAGTAATAGCAACCAAACAGCTGCCAGTAATCTCTGGCTGGTAACATAGCAACCAAGAAGAACTTGTGAGAGAATTGGCAAGAAAAATAGATTTAAAGCAACTCTGTGTAAAGATTCAAACAGAACAATGCACAACTTTGTAATGGCTGGGGGTGCTGGCAAAGGACCACTCTCAAAAGATAATCAATGGGTAAGCTGTAATGTTTAAGTAAAAATAAAAATGGAGATGAGCCTGAACATTGTAATTGAGGAAAATACTGACCGCTTAGTGGCACTAAGCACAGAATGCAGGTAAAAGAATGTACTGAGGGGTGTCCCATCAGGTGTAGAAATGCAGAAATCATGAATTAGTTCAACAATCTATGTATATATTATATACAGTATATATAAGACTGAAAAAATGTTTGGATGTCTGTTTGCACCCTCACCTCATTGGCCTGCGGGGTGGGCTGACATCACGGCCACGTCTAGGCAGGGCGTGACAGTCACACCACCCTCACACCGCACATGAGAATAATGCTTAAGAAAGATCCAAACCACCCAGTCTCACAACATTTCAGTGAATGTCAGAATGGTTCTGTTCAAAATTTTACATGTATGGCTATTGAACATGTCAATTTACATGTAAGGGGAGGAGATAGAACAAATACGCTTTATAAAAGAAAAGAGTATTGGATCTTTTCATTAAATACTCTAATATTCAATGGATTCAATTCTCAATGGGATCTCAAATATTTCCTTTAAATAGATTTTACAGGAATATAACTTATGTCGTTCTCTTCCCCTTAACATGATATACTTGACTGCTCATTTCATTGATTTATTCTTTTCATTTTTGACTACTGTCATGGTTGGTTCATGTTAATGTCACTTATAAGATCTTGCAATATATAATTTCTTTGTTCTGTTGGCATGCAGGGCACTATGCTCATACATTCATTTATATATAAATATATATATATATTTTTTCTCATCCAAATATTATCTTCAATTATATTCACAAGCACCTAAACTCAATGGTTAATATATTCTGACCAGAACATACATAGATGGTCTTTGGCATTGGTCATATGTGCCTTTATTATTCTATATATGTATACTGTTGGTACCATGAGACGGGTGATTTGTTATATTTATTGGATATGATATTTGGTTACTCTTAAAAAATAACAATGTGTTGTAATATTCATTTCATCTAATGATATGTATTTCTTCAATGTGGCCATGCAGACAGCACTTTAGGCAATACATTGTGTACTTTGCAACATATATTCATGGTTTGTTAATAATTACTGTATATTACAGTTCAACAAACTTGCCTATTCAGACTAGATTTTCTATCTCTAGCTTTGGTAAGCATAAGTTGCACTTTGTTATGATTGCTTAATCAACTATTATATACAAGGGAGTCTGCTGTAAACTTGATCACAGAGTTAATGTAAGGATCCGCGCTGCGGGTACACCCGCTTCCAGCGCCTCCTTACCTTGTCTCCGTGCCACCCAGGCTCCCCGGCGGCATGCCTCACTCCTCGCCCAGTAAATATGCGGGGGACCCGCTTGCATGCAGTGGGTTTTTAAATCAGTGTGAGATACAATTCGAACTGTCACCATCTCGCTTCCCCACAGATCGTACCAAGGTAGCTTATGTTTTATCCCTTCTCACCGGGCACGCCCTGGCTGGGCTTCACCAATCTGGGAGCTGAAACCTGAACTCACTTACAACTTCCCTAACTTTAAAAGAGAATTTTGTTTAGTCTTTGACATGCCTGGATGTAGTGATATGGCTGCTTCCTCCTTGTTCCACATTTCACAAGGTCGGAGATCAGTGGCACATTATGCTCTGGAGTTCCGGACTATCGCGGCTGAGACTGATTGGAACGATGGGGCACTTTCCGAGGCTTTCTGGCTGGGACTTTCAGAATCCTTAAAGGACGAGCTGGTGGCTCGTGAGAGGCCATGCTCACTGGAGGCCCTAATCTATTTGTGCATCAGGGTGGATCAAAGACTTCTGGAGAGGCAGACTGAACGTCAATGTCCTCGTACTTCTGTCTTCTAATTCCAGGTCTCCTGCTCTTGTTCTATCAGCATTGGACGCTCCGGAACCCATGCCACTTGGCAGTCATCAACTTCCTTCTATGGAGTGACTACGTCGGAGAAACAAGGGCCTGTGCTTCTATTGTGGATCTCCTGGGCACATCCTGCCGCGTTGTCCCTTGAGGCCAGGAAAAGCCAATGCCCAGTGAGGTATGAGGGAATCTCACTTGGTACCATCTCTTCTTTTCCCTCTCCCGCACAGGGTCTTCCCAAACGCATCTTACAGCCTGTCCTCCTTAAGTACGCAAGCATTCAAACCCCCGCTCTTGTCTTCCTCGAATCTGGATCCGGAGGGAATTTCATAAATCAGGCTTTTGCTATTCATCACAACATTCCACTCCGGGAGAAGGCCGTTCCGGTCGGATTGGAGGATATCGATGGTCGACCCCTGCAGCCAGCTTTTATTTCCTTGGAGACACTTCCCATTGAACTTTCTATGAATGATGACATTTAGAACTCATTTCTATTGATGTCATCAATTCCCCTTCGGTCCAAATCATCCTGGGCCTACCATGGCTGCAACTACACAATCCCATCATCGATTGGACTGCCGAGTTCCCCGTTCAATGGAGATCCTCCCAGGTGGAATCGTCTTCTCCGTCCGCTGCGGTATTGGCCATCTTGGAAACATTTCTCCCGCAAGACGCCACCCTACCGGACGTCTATTCGGAGTTCCTGGATGTCTTCAGTAAGACCAAATCCGGAGAGCTTTCCCCTCATCGCCCTTTCGACTGCCCGATTGACTTAATTCCGGGTGCTCCTTTTCCGAAAGCCAGGTCATATCCATTATCTTTGCCTGAGACGGAGGCCATGTCCGAGTATATCACAGAAAACCTTCAAAAAGGCTTCATCCGGAAATCCACTTCTCCCGCCGGAGCAGGATACTTTTTTGTAAGATTTTCATCGATTTTCGTGGCCTAAACAAGATTACCATCAAGAATCGCTACCCTTTGCCTCTTATCCCAGAGCTCTTCGATAGGCTGCAAGGCGCGACAATTTTCTCTAAACTTGATCTACGGGGGGCAAGTAACCTGATTCGCATCCGCAGTGGAGATGAGTGGAAGACCGTGTTCAACACGCGCAGTGGTCACTATGAGTACCTGGTGATGCCGTTTAGGTTGTGCAATGCCCCTGCAGTCTTCCAAGACTTTATGAATTAGGTTTTTCATGATCTATTGAATTATTTTGTGATTATCTACTTGGATGATATCCTTATTTTTTCCAAAACCCTCGAGGAACACATTCTCCATACCAAGATGGTGCTCTCTCGTTTACAGGCCAACAAGCTCTACGCCAAGATGGAGAAGTGTGTCTTTTACCAATCCTCAACTACCTTCCTGGGATACATTGTCTCGGATCAAGGGTTCACCATGGATCCGGAGAAGCTCAATTCTGTACTTGAATGGCCACAACCTAACTCTTTAAAGGCGATTCAGCGTTTCCTCGGCTTCGCAAATTATTATAGAAAATTTATTGCTGGTTTTTCTACCTTGGTGGCGCCCATTACGGCCCTTACCAAAAAAGGGGGCGATCCTTCCTCTTGGCCATTGGAAGCCAGCCGGGCCTTTGAGTCTCTTAAAAGAGCCTTTGTCTCGGCTCCCATTCTGCGACATCCCGTCCCCACCCTCCCCTTTACCTTGAAAGTTGATGCTCCGACGTGGGAGCTGGTGCGGTTCTCTCTCAAAGATCCACCCCCAAAAATAAACTACACCCCTGTGGGTTTTTTTCTAAAAAAAAATCTTCAGCAGAAAGAAATTACGACGTGGGGAATAGGGAGTTGTTGGCCATCAAGATGGCATTACAAGAGTGGAGACATCTTCTGGAAGGAACCAAGGAACCCATTCTGATCCTGACAGACCACAAAAATCTTTCTTACATTGAAGGTGCTCGTCGCCTTGGGCCCCGTCAAGCTCGTTGGGCGTTGTTCTTTTCAAGGTTTAACTTCATCATCTGTTATATTCCTGGGACAAAGAATATCAAAGCGGATGCGTTGTCCCGTCAGTTTATCACTGAGGAGAAGTCACAGGAAGTCCCGGAGAGTATTCTGTCCCCCCAATTGTTTATCTCTGCCACCTCCTTTGACATACTGGATAAGATTTTGGAGTCTCAAGCACAGGTCCCCGAAGGGCTAGAAGTACCTGATGGTCATCTTTTCGCAGCCCCACGGTTTCACCTCAAAATTCTTGAATGGGGTCACTCCTCCAGATATGCCAGCCATCCCGGGTTTAAGAAGACTACTGATCTGATTCGGCGAACCTTCTGGTGGCCCAATATGTTAAAGGACATTAGAACTTTCACCTCCTCTTGCCCAGTCTGCGCACAAAATAAATCTGTCCATCAAAAGCCTTCTGGTCTTCAACAACCCCTCCCGGTCCCCGACCGTCCTTGCAGTCACATTGCTATAGACTTCATTGTGGATCTTCCCCCGTCTAATGGTATGACTACTATTCTTGTAATTGTTGACAGATTCTCCAAGCAAGCTCATTTTGTTCCTCTCAAGGGTCTACCCAATTCCAGTACTTTGGCGGATATTTTTGTAAAATACATTTTCCGTATTCATGGTGTCCCGTGGTTCATTGTCTCGGATCGTGGTACTCAATTTGTTTCTAAATCCTGGCGTGCATTTTCCCAGAGGTTGGGCTTTACCCTTCTTTTTTCCTCAGGCTTCCACCCCCAAACGAATGAGCAGACTCGTTCGTTCATGAACCAGTCCCTCGAACAGTATTTGCGTTGTTTTTCTTTCGATTCTCAGGATAATTGGGCTGAGTTACTTCCTTGGGCAGAATTTGTGATTAACTCTCTCAAGAATGAGTCCACTCAAGAATCACCATTTTTTGTAAACTACGGATTTCATCCTACCCGTCTTCCCATGCATTCTTCCAGGTCCAGAGTTCCTGCAGCAGATGATAGGGTATCCACCTTACAGTGGTCATGGAGGAGGATTCAAACAGTTTTACAGGAGTCCATGCTAAGACAGAAGAGACAAGCAGGTAGGCTTTGTCGGGAGGCCCATAAGTTTGCACCTGGAGAGAAGGTCTGGCTTTCTTCTAAAAATATCAAACTGAAGGCCCCAACCCCTAAACTGTCTCCCAGGTTTCTGGGTCCTTTCTCTATTCTGAGACAAATCAATCCTGTGGCCTATCAGCTTCGCCTGCCTCCCTCTATGAAAATTTCACCCGTCTTCCATGTTTCACTCTTGAAACCGTTTATCCAAGGCAAACGATTTGCTCATCCTTCTCTTCAGCCTGCTCCCCCCATTTTACCAGGACAACAGGAGTTCGAAATCCAGTCCATCATTGACACTCGCATCTCCAGGGGCAAGCTCCAATTTTTGGTCCACTGGAAGGGATACGGACCTCAGGATCGTTCTTGAGTCTCGCATGTGGATCTTCACGCCCCATCTCTACTCAAACGATTCCACCAAAAATTTCCCCTCAGACCTTGGATGGTTCATCCAGAGTCCGACACTCGAGGGGGGGTACTGTAAGGATCCGCACTGTGGGTACACCCGCTTCCAGCACATCCTTACCTTGTCTCCGTGCCGCCCAGGCTCCCCAGCGGCGTGCCTCACTCCTCGCGGCCCCCCCATGGCTGCTCCCGCACTTCCATGTTGCGTGCACCCTTACGGGCGCGCGTGGACCCAGGCTTCCATTCTGGGGGGCCTGACTCCGACTCCCCAGGTGCTGCGTGTGCATCACACGCTTACCTGCTCTATCGGGCCCGCCCCCCAGGCCCTTCTCCCATATCAGATCCTTCCCCAGGCTGCTCCTCCCCTTGCTCATATAGGCCCCAGATTCCCAGGAACTTCTCCCCTATAAGGTCCTTCCCCGGGCTGCTCCTCCACTCCTCCCCTTGCTCTGATAGGCTCCAGCTTCCCAGGCACTTCTCCCCTATCAGGTCCTCCCTCGGGCCGCTCCTCCATTCCTCCCCTTCCTCTGATAGGTCCCAGTCCCCTATTTAGTCTCCCCTCACCATTACCACTTTGCTCTGCATAGCTTCTGTACCTTGGTGCTGTCTGCTGTTGCCTGGCCCTTTTGTCTTTCAGTTCCTCTTCCTGTCCCTGGATATTCTGCTGACCACCCTGGGT
This sequence comes from Ascaphus truei, assembly GCF_040206685.1. Taxonomy (NCBI): domain Eukaryota; kingdom Metazoa; phylum Chordata; class Amphibia; order Anura; family Ascaphidae; genus Ascaphus; species Ascaphus truei. The sequence continues at coordinate 15,884,558 of NC_134489.1, forward strand.
CATGAAGCTTTGGACTTCTATTATGCTGCTCTCTGGAACCCCTTGGATTTGGCTTTGGACTTACTACCCTGCAGACTTCTATATCCCCTGGTCTTACGGATACTCTACTCTACTACGCTGCTCTCTCCATCCCACGACCATTGGCTTATGGACTTTACCTTTCTACGCTGGAGTTCTCAAGTACGGTACGCTTTCTATTTTTGTTACTTGGACCACCTACGCTACTTCCACACTCTGGCAGTGCCCCGGTTTACTGCTAGGTGTGTGGTATTACTCCTTTCCACCTCAGTCCCGGGCTCTCGTCTGGCTTGTGGGCAGGCCGAGCGTTACAGTTAATTACTGAGACAAACTCTCACTATTGCATGTAACACAAACATCAGATTGAACTTGATTTCAATCAGCTGAGTTTGCCAAAAGGAGGGGCTATATCAACCTTTCTAGTCCCCCTCCATGTACACTCCTTGTGAAAGCGCTACGACAGCGTGAAACGCGTGGGAGGAGAACCTCCCTGTTTTGTTTTGTGTCCCTAATATGTTTTTTATGTAGCTTCAATAAATATTTTTAAGTTCCCACCCAGTGAGTTGTGAGTGCTCCTTGGCTTAACATACAGGGGATTGGATTCTGCATCAGCTGAATACTGGGGGTGCACTCAGGGATAATAGTACTTAGGAAACTATGAGAAAACAGAGTCTCTGTTTGGATATGCACTCCACCTTATATGTGTAAATTATACTTACTTGATATTGGTGGTGTGTACCACCTCCACTTATTTGAAAGAATATTTTATATTATTATGAACAAAAAGAAAACAAAAAGGTAGATTAAAACTAAAACTCGTAACAGTGGTTATTGTAGAACTGCAGGTCAATATATAATAGTATTGTCCCTACTAATGCGAAACTGTGAACATAACCTAACAGATGCAAACAGCCATGGCAGATGTCTGCATACAGTATGATAATTACTGTATCCAGGCATATGTGCTAGTGCCTCAAAAGAAGTGCTAAGTGTGCACTATGTAGTGTGAAATATTGAACCCAAGACTCACGATGATGAGAGAATTTGTGCCAAATAAACTAAACTAAATAAACCTAAATAATCCTGTTTGTGTGTGTGTGTTTATTTACAATGTAAACTGCCTAGATAGCTGAATTACCTCCTATGCGACATTTGTATAGATCTATTGTGATACAACCTGATCAGATTAATCTTAGATCATTCCTCCTGTGCCTATCTGTATATATCATATAGCTATGATGGAAGCTATTGAACAGGCATAGTGGAAGGGATGTCATAGATTGTAACAAAGCTGCAAAAGGGCTCAAATGGATACTAAATGTATATCCTGATCCCTAATTGTGTAGTGGCAGCCTCGTACATGTGCAGTATAGAGTAGCAAAATACTGCTACTAACTGACAGCACTGTAACTCTTCCTCATGCCCCACGCACACACATCCACACCAACGGAGGGAGGAGGGGGAAGAGGGGAGGAGGAGGGGGAAGAGGGGGAGGAAGGAGAGATGGAGACAGACAACAGAAGGATAGAATCTTGCAGGCTGAATATGCCTTGCAGTGTAAGGCCTCGTTCAGGGTGCTGGAGGCAGGAGTTGGAGGGCGGGCGTTCGGGAGGGCGGCAGTCTGCTGGGCGATGTGTGTTCATCCCCAGCAGACTGTTTCAGGAGGCGGGGATGGGGCGGGGCTACAGGCGGCAGGTTAGGGATCCAAGTTGCAGTCATGAAATCATTCTCAAGAATGATTTCATTGGCTGCCTAGGTCCCTGTGACGCTGCTGCAGCTTCAAAAAACTTTTTTTTCGTTTATTGAAACTGTAGCCAGCGTCAACTCCTGGCTTCGGAGACAGGGCAGCTGCTACCCTGACAACCAGTATTCAAATTGAATACTTTGTGTCCCACGGCAGCTCGCATGGCAGCACGCCCTCCCTCCGAAGCCTGCACCCTGAACGAGGCCTAACCCTCTGTTAAGAACTCTTTCCTGATAAATGCCCTGAGACTCCACAGTTTAGAGTAGCAACGTATTGCCACTAACTAAGAACACTATATTTCCTCTACATACTCCACTCTCACATCAGAAGGGAGAGAGGTACTGTAGAGACGGAAGAGCAGGAGAGGGAAAGTGACATTGCCTGCAAGCTAAATCACCCGTGCAGTGTCGCGCTCAGGACCCAGGTATGTCTTCTTTTGTTCCTCTCTGCTAGTGGATCTGAGCCCACATCTTTGTAGCTATTCACTGAATCATTCTAAAATGTATGATAATGCACTGTTGGGAGAGTGACCACAGCGTCACTAACACCCTACGTGCGTTTCGTTCAGTCATGAACTTCTTCGGGGTGGGCGGGCCTCTGTGACTGCATCCTGTTTAGCTTCAGATCTTAGTAATGCTTGGTTGATGTCCCCTTTCCTAATTCCCAGAGTAATTTGATTTATACCCTGGAAACTAACGCACAAAACATTACCTCCATGTACTGCATTGATACAGTATGTCCTTCAATTGGAGTGTTGTGCTGGTGTCTGATGGTACTTATGTGTTCTAATATCCGTCTTCTAAATTGCCTAGGGGTCTCCCCCACATATTTTATGCCACATCGACATGTTGCTAAGTAAATGATAACTACTGATTTACAATTCGTAAATTTCTTAATTTGGAATGACTTTGTCCCATTCCAATTCTCATAGGTCTTGGATGGGTTAATGTATGTACACGCTTTACATGCCCCACGTCGCAGGCAATATAAGCGCAGCCTTGAGAAAGACCAGTTGTTGGTTGAAATGCGTGGGAGGTATTTTATTGTTCACCTTTGTATGTTGCAATAAATATTTTTTCATCATTACTCAATTCTGGGACCACAGTTTTTTTTCATTACACTCAGAAGAGAATCAGATCGTTTTGGAGTGCCCTGGAGCCTGTTTTCTATAAGGTAATGAAGGGGTTAAGTTCAACTGCCACCCTCCCTCAAGGCGTAAACACCCAGCCCAGGGCAACTACAAGCTTCATCCACCCGCTGTGTCAACAATAAAGCAGTGCCTGCTATTTAACCCATTCATTACCTTAGCGGTTAGCCGCTAAGGTAATGAAACTGGCTGCAATTTAATTTTTATTATGTAGGATTGAATCCGTGGGTCTCAGGAGTGGAAATAAATATGCAGGTCAGCTCCAGAGGCCCCAGAAAGCCCCGGGGACCCCCGTATGCCCCCACAAATCCTTGGGGACTCCCGGAGGCCCCTGGAGAGCCCCATTATTAATCATATACAGTAAAAATAAAAGAAACTCCTTGTTATGCAAATCGCAATTCTGATCTCGCCACCCTTTAGCTGTCCAGATCTACTACGGTATGCATATCGGAGTTTAGTGAATAGCAGTTGCTGGCAAAAATATGTGAATTTGGCTATTTTTTCAGCTACCGCACCACTTGTTGTTACAGCCAGAGTGTTATAGCTTGGTAAAAAACAATTTTACTGCAATATTGCAATGTTATCGAAGCTTTGTGAATAGCTACACATGCATTATCGCTCTAAAAGGGCACATATAGTGCATTAATATACTTATCGACGTTTAGTGAATATGCCCCTAAGTACAGTATTAGTTATTATTTGAACCTATAGTTTGAGCCAACTTTTTGTTTATATTTAGGAAAGACCTCTCTGTTAGCTACATATCTAGGTTTAATGTTTTAATCAATATATATATTTTAAAAAAAATACAGGTTGTGCGTTTAATAGCGTTCTTTTTTGCAGTGTGATCTTGTATGGTATCAGCGGTAAATAGTTGAATCTCTTTTTTCCAGAGGCTGTTTCCAAGCAACAGTGTAACGAAACAGATGTATTTGCAGAGTCTACAATGAGACACAGTTACAAACCTTTATAGGACTTTAAATCCTCCACCAGACACTGCGCTTCCTCCTGGATCCTCTCCTCAATGCTCCTTTTCCCCATCCCAAAATTCCTCAAGGTCATAAGGGAGAAGTGTCGCAGCTGCTTCCAGCGTTCCCCGTTGCTTAGGATGACCCCTGAAACATAGTTTATCATGTGCTAATAAGTATAGTCTAGCTTTCTGTGCTGTTGTGTTTACAACCATCACTGTTTAGCTTTGGTCTCAAAAGTTTTTCAACATAATGTCAATTTGCATTATGGGATAAGGAAAGTCATGCATTGTAAACGTTACTTAAAGGTAATCTAAACCCTGCATTAAGCATAAAATGTTACTTTCATTCTCACACAATGTGAATCATGTGTTGTACATTAATGTACAGTTATTGTACGAAGGTACTTTGTCTCTGAGTTATTAAAGCATGCTATTTCTTACAGTGGGGGTGTGCAAACTGGGGGGAGTGACATTTGTGGTTTTACCGCAATATTATGGACAAATTTATCAGCATTGAACTAACAATTTCCAGGGTGTTATATTTATTTATAACAACATTTATATAGCGCCCTTATCCAGGGCACTGTACATAAGTTAGTAAAACCTGATTAGTTCGGGGGCAGGGGTTGGGGGTCAGGTCTCTGTATTTAGTCTTGTCAGTGGTAATTGGCCTGACAGTGGGGACAGTGGAGGCATTTGGATCGGTGAGGTGGGTGACTTTGGAGGGTTTTGGAGACACTTTAGGAAGGTTTGGGAAGAAGTGAGGGTACGGGAGATCATGGGTGTTGGTGAGCGAGGGGATGGGATAGGAGGTTAATGGGGTGTCATGGAATGTGATGGAGAAGAGATTAGTTTTGAGTTGGCTTCTGAAAATAGTTAGAGAGGGGGCAGATTGTATGGGGTGGGGAGATTGTTCCAGTGGATGGGGGCAAGTAAAGCAAATTATCTGAATTGAGAGGAGGCACTGGGGGTTGGGGGGGAGTCAGGGTTGTGTCAGTCAGGTAATGAAGAAGACTGGAAGGGGTGTAGTGAGAGATTAGTGCTGCAAGGTAAGGAGGGGCAAGACCATGGACAGATTTGTAGACCAGGGGGAGTTATTTGAAAAGGGAACACTGTTCGATGGGTAGCTAGTGAAGTTGCGAGAGGGGTGGCATGGGCAGAGTAGGGGACATTGAGAAGTGTACAGGCTGCAGCATTTTGGATTTATTGAAAGGGTACGTGTGGCAGGACGGCCTGTAGACAAGGTCAGACAATAGTCCACACGTGTAGTTTCAGGTTAAAGCAAATGTTAAGTGGTTATATTTCTCCACAGCAGAACTAAACGTTTTGGCACAAACGTTTAAGGCAACACAAAACTTAGAAAAATAACACCTACTATTCATAGGGAGAACTTACTAACAATCCAAGCCCTATCTATCTGGCTGACTGGCTATGTCCAGTTCCCAACCCTTAAACATACACCACAACAGTCAGGGAACAATATCAAAGTTCTTACTGTGTCTTAGAGAGAGGGTTGGAAATCCACCTGGCTAGCAGCTTGTACAGGACAGCTCTGTAGTCTGAGACAGCCCCCTTCCACAAGCATTAAATTCCTTTATCAAGGTGGCTGTCAGCTGTCCCGCTTACTTCCTGATTGCCCAACCATTCTTCCTGGTTTAACCTTCTGAGTGCTGGATGAAGTACTCCGATGTACGTTTCCCAGGCATAACTATCAGTACCTGACCTCACCCTGTCACAGTATGGAAGAGTAATAGACGGAGACCGCAGAGAAGGGAATTACCATAGTTGATATGAGTAAAGATGAAGGAGTGGATGAAAAGTTTGTGCGAAGAAAGCGCAATGAGTGGACACATTTTTCTTATGTTGTGTAGGTGGTATTGACAGGTGGTAGTTGTGGAGGTGATGTGTTGGGTGAAGAAGAGGGAAGGGTCAAAGGTGACTTCAATGTTTGCGAGCAGAAGGGGAGGGGCGGAAGGAGATGCTGGAAATTGGGGAGGATGGGAGGTGGAAAGTAGAGAACTTCAGTCATTGCTGGGTTAATTTGTAGGAAGTTGGAGACCATCCAGGTGGAAATTATAGAAAGGCAAGCAGACATATGGGTGGAAAGTTCAGTTGAGAATAGTGGGAAGGAGAAAAAGATGTGAATGTTGTCTGCAATAAAATGGACGTTGACTCCATTGTAGGAGATGAGCTCAAAGAGGGGGCAGTGTAGAGGGAAGAGAGGAGGGAACCAAGGACAGGGCCTTGGGGCATAACAACTTGGAGGCTGGTGGGTGGAGAGGATGAATTGTTGAAAGTGACAGAGTAGGAGCGGTGGGAGAGATAGGATGAGAGCCATGAGAAGGCGGTGTCCGTAATGCAAGGGGTAGTGAGGGTAAAGATGAGAGTAAGGTGATTGATGGTGTCAAAGGTATAAGAGAGATCGAGAAGGATGAGGATGGAGGACAGTTTCAAGTGGCAAGCTTGGGAGGAAAGTTGTGGGTGGTGAGGAGGGCAGTTTCAGTAGAATGTGAGGGATGGAAGCCAGACTGGACAATGTGAAGGGTGGAATGGGTGTGGATGAAGTTGGAGAGTTGGTTGAGAATGATGGATATGGAGATGTATTGAAGAAGTGAGATAGGGCAAAAAGTAGAGGGGAGGGCAGGGTCAAGAGGTTTTTTTGAGGAGAGGGTTAACTAACGCAGTTTTCATGGAGTCTGGGTATTATCCACTGGTTAGACAGAGATTGAAAAAGGAGGAGATATACGGGTGAAGTGTAGGAGGAGGAAGTGTGGAATGGGATCAGATGGGATTTGGTGGAATAAGAGTATTGATGATTGAGTGAAGATTATTGTCAGAGGTTGCCCAGAAGGAGGGAAAGGAGTGAGTAGGGGGGTGGATGGAGGGGTGGGGGGGGGGGGGTAGCAATGGGGAAGGAAGCTCAAAAATTGTTATTTTTTGTGTGAGAAGTTGGAGGCAAGGTCCATGGCTGAGAGGGGGGAGGGTGGCTTAGGCGAGAGAGATGGGGAGGATAATAGTAGATTTTTAGGGTGGGGAACAGTTGGCATGGAGTAGGTGATAGTGATTTGATAAGGGTGTTATCGTATATTTGTTATTGCGATTTGAGAGTGCAGTTGTATTGGATGAGGGATTGGAAGGTTGCAAATGAGGATGGGGAATGGAAAGATTTTCATGATCTCTCTGTTGTGCGAAGGGAGATATGGAGTGTTTTGAGCTGGCAGGTGAGACATGGTTGAGGTGGCTTTGTAGTGGGATGCACAGGATAGAGATGTTCGATTGAATCGAGGGAGGAAAAAAATGCAGAGTTGCAGCTGGAAAGGGCAGAGTTAGGCTGCACTTATAGCGATGCGACGTCGCGTCAAAACAAATGCATTGCCGCCGTCGCGTGCGCTTATAGTAAGTGCGATGCGACGGCGTGACGGAGCGATTGCTTGGTCGCGATCGCTGGAAGTCATCTCAATTAGATTTTTCAACGACCGCAGCCTGCCGTCACCGGCGCTGTCGCCGGCACTATAAGCGTAGCCTTAAATGGAAGAGAGGAAAATTATGTGAGTCGTGGGAGGAGTGATGAGGAGGAGGATGTTATGGAGGAGGGGTCGGTAGATTTGAGGTTTCTGCGAAGGATGGGATTGGGTGGGGGTGAGGGTTGAGGAGGGAGGAGAAGCAGGGAGGGGCATGCAAAGGATGCTTGAGAGGAGAAGGTGATTGGCATTTGGGATACGAAGTGTAAAGGGGAACTCGGTTTGGCATCTTGCCCTGCGGATAAGTTTGAGGGTGCCTCTGTGTATGTGGGTGGGGGAGATACAGTGAGAGAGAGAGTTCCAAGGAAGAGATGAGTGGGGTGAAGGCTGAGGCCGAGGGGGGGTGGTCAAGGTAAAGGTTAAAATCACTGAGGACAACGAGGGGGTTGGGAGAGGGTGAGAATGAAGAGAGGAAGCAGTCAAACTCATTTAAAAATAGTGTGGGTAAGCCAGGGGGGCGATAAATTACGATGATTGTGATAGGTAGGGGGGAAGAAAAAGAGCAGGCATGGAATTCAAAGGAGAAAAAGGGAGTGAGCAAGGTGAAGGAAAGGGGGAGGGGGGCAGGTGTCCAGGATGAGGAGACAAGGTGGTCAGAGATATACCAAATAAGTAAACATTGGGAAATATGTTGATCCAGGAAGTAATCTGATTGCCAATTTTGGAGTCAGGAAGGAATTTATTTTTCCCCTTATGAGATATCATTGGATGATATTTCACTTGGGGGTTTTGAATGCCTTCCTCTGTATCAATATACTGTAAGTACGGATATACTGTAGGATAACATATCTGTCGTCTAAATTTTCGCATACAGTAGGTTGAACTTAATGGATGCATGTCTTTTTGAACCTCATCTACTATATAACTATGTAAAATGTTGAATCACTTTGGAAGTGGACAATTAAAGCAAGGCACTGGGGGATGGAGCACGTGTTTTGAGCATTTGGGGGAAGCAAGAATGAGAACAATATATGAAACAGGTCACGCAAGAGAGGAAGGAGGGGAGTATAGTTATAGGCACATATTAGTTAAAGCAATAGTTATAGTTACATAGTTACATATTGTAGTAGATGAGGTTGAAAAAATACACGCCCATCAAGTTCAACCTATGCTAAATTTAGACAACAGATACTTTATCCTATAGCTATACTGTACAGTACTTACTTATTGATCCAGAGGAAGGCAAAGAAAAAACCCCGGTGACATATCATCCAATGAAATCTCATAAGGGGAAAAATAAATTTCTTCCTGACTCCAAGAATCGGAATCGGGTTACTTTCTGGATCAACATCCTTCTAAGTTAATAACAATAAGCAAGAATGTCTGGAAATTGGTAAAAAAAAACTACGAGAGGTAGTCATTTGGCAGCTGGTAAGAATGCTTAGGTAGGGGGAGATCTTGTCAGGAGATGACTGGAGTAGGAGTCCTAGTAATTCTGGGGATTTTCAGTGGAGCATGGCCAATCGTGATGTAGTGTTTAACTACTCTAATGATTGGATATTAATTACAGCAAGTGATGCAGTGGAGCAGGTTAATAATATATTTCTTCCATAGGGCTATGTATTCAAAATTAACAACAACCCTATGGCATAAAATACATTGACCCCTTTGATACCTGTGGCTACCAATTTATATCACAGGTACCAAAGGGATTCATATGTCCTAACATTACACGATCTAACCCGCTTTGATACCTAGAATAATAACTATTCCCTACCCCCATCCTACATGGAAGGTTTAACCACCTTCCCTGAGGAAGCTGCCTCCAACACCTACCCAACCCCCAACAATCCTACCAAACCCCTATATAGTTAGGGACAATGTTTTTCAAAATTATGGTTTATTTGGCCCTTGAGCCTTGGGTTGTGTTTTGGGAAAAAAATTATGGATGGGCACTAGCCCATTTTTTTTAATCATTCTGTGGGACTCCGACCCTGAAAAGGAGGACAACCTTTACCATACATGGGGTAAGTGTACTTCTTTTAATTCAGGCTTTCCTTAAGTGCAATGTAACTACATAGGCTCTCCTTTAAAGGCATAGGTAGCCCCACTGAAACTCAATAGGTTAATTATAACACAGATATGTGTAGGTATTTTAATATATTGCATATTGTATTTAGTAAATGGTTTCTTTTACGTTAGTGTATGTTATCTTAATATTTATGTACAGTATGTTGTGTGTTTTAGATTGGCCATAAATATAGAGGTGGGGGTAAGGTTTTTTTGGGTAGGGGGAGGGTGTCAGGGGTAGGTGCCCAAGGGGAGGGTGATTAAGGATTAATAAAGCATTGCCAAGCATACTGTAGCCTTACTAGCCACTTAGGTTTGGGGGGTGGAGTGCAATTATAAGACTTATTAACCCCTCAGTAGCCCTTAGTGGTCAGCTAGTCATTATTTTGATGCCACTTATGATATTTTTAGTGGCCGCGGTAGAAATCCATTATTTATAGCAATATGAGGATGATGATTTGCCTGCTAAAAATAAAGTTCTTTTTTTTGTGCAATAATACCACATTGATCATTATGCAGAGTTAAATTGATGTGCATTTTCGGTGAGTGGTTATAGGAAGGTGTGATGGCAGTAGTAAGATGAAGATTTATAGGAAGGGGTTATAGGAGCAGATAATGGAGGAGGTAGTGAAAAGTTAGTTATAAGAGCATTTAGGGAAGGAGCCCTAGGAATTGAATATAGGAGCAATTAGAAATAAAGTTTTATAGGGAGGGATTCAATTATATAATTAGAGGAGTGATAGGAAGCGGGTATAGGAGGTGATAATAGGAGTGTGACATGAGGGGTAACCAGGCTACACAATAAAGTTTTAAGCCCATCTGGTTACCCCTTAAACCGTGGGGTCCCTGGCAGCTGCACATCACCATAAACCAGGGATTATACATGTAAAAATAAAGTGACTTCTGCTTTTCCTGTTTACATGTTCCCTTTGCCCTAGAAACGTGAAACTTCTTGTGTGTACTGTAAGTTTTATGTGGGATATTTGGGTCAAAATTCAATTATTCTTTTTGCCAAAGTTTCCTGTAGTTCCCTAATTCTCGCCAGTGTGCAGGCACTATTTGCCAGAACGCAGGTGGAATTACACCGGGGCTTCCCATTGTCTCCCTGACTCCTGGTTTTTCGAGTCCAGATATCCCAAATCCATTTCCTGCACAGATATGGGTCGTCCAAAATTATAACATGTATTAAAATATGTTCTATAATTTTTGGTGCATTTTCTATAAATGTCTACTCAGTCAGCCCGGGCAGCCATTTGGGTGCCGGGAAGTCTGAGCAGACATCGTAGTTCAAAGAGGAGACGGGATGTTGAGAGGTGTCAGGGTGCTAAGTGGCCAGGCAGGACGGAGTACTGGACCCGGAGAACAGAGACTCCCTGTGGGGAGGAACCTCTGGCCTGTCAGACTCAGTGGAGCCTGCCCAGTAGGTGCCAATGGGTTGAATGGGGGAGGCAGCAGAATGTTGGTGCTTTTCCCATTGGTCAATTTATATGTCCTGACCAAGGAGCATCCCGAGCCGGTTTGTCAAACCCCCCTATGACGTCATCCAAAGATGAGCTCCTATTCCTATTGGCTGGTGGGGAGGAATTCCCACGCTCTGATTGCGCACTCTTCCTACCTCCATGCTGAACATAGAACAGCGGAAGGTATGTAAGGAGAAGCCTCAGTCAGGGAAACAGACGATCCTGTGTCTTGGGCCGGTGATGCAAAGGCGGGCTTTTCAAAGTTGCTCTGTTGCAAATAGCAGAGAAACTAGCTTCATTTTTGGAGCTAAGAATGTCTGCCTACAGTAGCTGAGGCTAAGTCCGATGCGAGGTCCACGTTCTCGTTTAAGAATGTAGCGATCACGGCTAAGGTTTTTAGTCAAAAAGAGGATCAGGAGACCCGGGTGGATTTCCCGGTCAGCGTACTCCTTCTGAAGCAGGTGCCCTGCACCAATTTTAGCTCAGATTTCATCCCCAGTGTGTATATGTGTGTATATTTCCTGTATCTTTGTATTTCACTGTGTGTCGACTGGTTTACCCGAATAAACCTCATTTTATTCCACTACATTGTTTTGCCTAGTGAATGATCCTGGTATAAATTTTTTAAAAGGCTTGGTTTCCCGTGACAAAGAGCATTTGCTGACTACTTGAAAGGCAAGGTGGATGCTACATACAATGAGATTTCTTCGTCCCTTCTCCCTCCTCTATGCCTCTAGAATGTTTACCAGAACATCCAGGGGGAGCATATATTGGGTTGAGAAAACAAAACAAGATACACAAATATAAGTGCAGACGTATCACAATCAGTGGATAAATGTGGCAGTGTCTTGGCTCATATAGCTGTTCTACTCACAGGACTAAAGTGTATATATAAGCAGTTGGCAAATAGGGTTGCCACCCTTGAAGGTATAAAGGCACCGGACCACCTATCGATACTCCGTCAGCATATACCGCATGTATAAAGAGAGAGAAAACTACATAGTGCGATCAATAATGTAAACTTTATAAAAAATGAATGGGTAAAAAATGCGCACTTACAATGTGCTAATATAATAAAAGCATTGGTCACAAATTGTGAGTAGGAGAGGTCCCGAGCAGCTCACCACCTCCCTGGGTCATCAGGCTGGATGCCACGGCACTGTATCCACGATCGGAGCCTCCCTCTGTGCGCCCGTCTGATCCTCTGACGTCACGGCTGCAGGTTTGGTTCAGCTACGGGTCGCCTCCAAGACCAAAATAGGTCTGCTGGTTTACTCTACGCGTTTCGCCCAGCTACCAGGAACTGTTCTCGGCTTCGTCAGGAGTATAATGAATAGCATGCTAGTGGCTGTTTAAATACCCTTTGGGAATGCTAATTTAGCTAAAACATTCAATAAATCAATTATGATTGCACCTGGAGTTGAAGTTGAACATGATTGGAAGTTATAATACTTGTTGTCATTGGAGATTTAATAACGTGGGATGACATTATTATGGACACAGTATGTTCATACATTACGACAGATATCACAAATATATCACAACTTTACCCTTAATGGGTATTATGAAATGTCATTCTGTATTTCACTTGCTAATGAAGGTGAATATCAGATTTAATATGTTTACTGCGATCTCAATCACTTCAATAAGAGATGGGAAGGGGAGGAATCTTCCTATAAGAGACTCACTATATATTGCATATATTTAGTGGTGATAGAAAATAATGGGGTGGTAGTATTAGCTGGTCAGTATGTTAAATCTGATCTAGAAACAAGGGAGGGCAAGGATCTCTATTATGGTATTAAATGGGGACAATGTCCGAAAAAGAGACTGGTGAGGTACATATATTAGAACAGGCAAATAGATGAGAAGTTTTAATGCAGTATTAATGTTAATCACGTGCACATATAAAGTGTGGACTTAGATATGTCGTTATAAATTCTCATAACACTTAAAGGGAGCAGTGGTCAAGGTTCAATAAGGGATGGGACACGATGTAAGGACAGTACTAACGTTAATCACGTGCACATATAAAGTATGGACTTAGATATGTCGTTATAAATTCTCATAACACTTAAAGGGAGCAGTGGTCAAGGTTTATATATATACAATATTCAATAAGGGATGGGACACGATATAAATGAAAGAATCAGAGCCTACCAGTAAAAAATGTATGGTATACGAATGACATTTCATTTACAGTGAATATGAGAACAAATATAGCAAGATAAACATATTGAAAAATGGACATAGCAACATCGTATTATACTAGCACTATGGAGACTTGCTGCCATTATGGGATGCTGATCTGAAACGAGAAGCAGGTGAAAGAACGAGGGAAAACAGAGACAAGGCTAAACAATATTACTGTACAGTATCCAAAGGAGATTATTTCAAAAAAGGTGTGAGATCAATCTCAACATTTAAACCTCTAGGGGCTAGTGTTTTACGTCGATGGATCCAAAAGGTTTCACGTTTTAATAGTTCCAAACCCCTATCTCCTCCCCTCCAATGGGGTAGGACATGTTCGATGGCTTTATATTTTAGGCATGTCGGTTCACCACCATGGAATTCTGTGAAGTGGTTAGGAATGCTGTGGTTAGTTTATTTCCTCTTAATTCCACTAAGGTGTTCAATGATTCTTGTTCTTATAGGTCTTATTGTTTTGCCTATGTATTGTAACTTGCAGGAACATTCTATCATGTAAATTACATGATCCGTCCTGCAAGTCATAGAGGAATTGATATCAAAAATTTCACCCGTGACACTAGAGTTGAACTTTGTTTGTTCATGTGATTTAAACCGACATGCCTTACAGTTGGTGCAGCCAAAAAAAACTTTTTTATTTAGCCACCTATTATCCTTAGATTTAGCCTCCCTGAGTGCACTAGGGGCTAATTTGTTCTTGAGATTGCATGCTTTGGTGAAAATTACATTCGGTCTTTCAGGAATACTAGGGCCAAGGATGGGATCGTTTTTGAGAATATCCCAATGTTTGGAAATTATACTTCTCACTTTTCCAGCATCCCTACTGTATCCTGTTAGAAATGCAAAATCAAATTTATTGTTCCTAATTGTGTCCTTTTTTTTAGGCACCAACAAATCGCCTCTCTGAACTCCCTCTACCTTTTTCCTCACTGATTCAATTTTATCCTCACTGTAATGTTTTTCCAGAAATCTCTCTTTGATTTTTACAGATTGTGACTGGTATTGTTCTATATCTGTACAGTTTCTTCTTATTCTAGTGAACTGGCTTGATGGTACGTTATCCATCCATCTGGGCAAATGGCAGCTGTCTCTTCTAATAAAGTTGTTCTTGTCTATTTCTTTGAAGTACGCCAACTTATTCGTGTCAGATTGGGAGAAAGACAACATCTGGGTGGAGGGTGAGCTTTGGGCGAATCTTGTCCTTTATCGCCGCTACATAGATGATATTATTTTTATTTGGAGGGGCGGTGAAGACACTTTAATTAAATTTATCGAAAGTATGAATGTCAACACATATAATTTACAATTCACGAGTGAATGGAGTCACACACAAATTAATTTTTTAGATTTGAACATATATATTGAAGAAGGAACAATAAAAACAAAGACATACTTCAAAGAAATAGACAAGAACAACTTTATTAGAAGAGACAGCTGCCATTTGCATTTCCAAACATTGGGATATTCTCAAAAACGATCCCATCCTTGGCCCTAGTATTCCTGAAAGACCGAATGTAATTTTCACCAAAGCATGCAATCTCAAGAACAAATTAGCCCCTAGTGCACTCAGGGAGGCTAAATCTAAGGATAATAGGTGGCTAAATAAAAAAGTTTTTTTGGCTGCACCAACTGTAAGGCATGTCGGTTTAAATCACATGAACAAACAAAGTTCAACTCTAGTGTCACGGGTGAAATTTTTGATATCAATTCCTCTATGACTTGCAGGACGGATCATGTAATTTACATGATAGAATGTTCCTGCAAGTTACAATACAGAGGCAAAGCAATAAGACCTATAAGAACAAGAATCATTGAACACCTTAGTGGAATTAAGAGGAAATTAACTAACCACAGCATTCCTAACCACTTCACAGAATTCCATGGTGGTGAACCGACATGCCTAAAATATAAAGCCATCGAACATGTCCTACCCCATTGGAGGGGAGGAGATAGGGGTTTGGAACTATTAAAACGTGAAACCTTTTGGATCCATCGACTTAAAACACTAGCCCCTAGAGGTTTAAATGCTGAGATTGATCTCACACCTTTTTTGAAATAATCTCCTTTGGATACTGTACAGTAATATTGTTTAGCCTTGTCTCTGTTTTCCCTCGTTCTTTCACCTGTTTCTCGTTTCAGATCAGCATCCCATAATGGCAGCAAGTCTCCATAGTGCTAGTATAATACGATGTTGCTATGTCCATTTTTCAATATGTTTATCTTGCTATATTTGTTCTCATATTCACTGTAAATGAAATGTCATTCGTATACTATACATTTTTTACTGGTAGGCTCTGATTCTTTCATTTATATCGTGTCCCATCCCTTATTGAATATTGTATATATATAAACCTTGACCACTGCTCCCTTTAAGTGTTATGAGAATTTATAACGACATATCTAAGTCCATACTTTATATGTGCACGTGATTAACGTTAGTACTGTCCTTACATCGTGTCCCATCCCTTATTGAACCTTGACCACTGCTCCCTTTAAGTGTTATGAGAATTTATAACGACATATCTAAGTCCACACTTTATATGTGCACGTAATTAACGTTAGTACTGCATTAAAACTTCTCATCTATTTGCCTGTTCTAATATATGTACCTCATCAGTCTCTTTTTCGGACATTGTCCCCATTTAATACCATAATAGAGATCCTTGCCCTCCCTTGTTTCTAGATCAGATTTTTTTCTCAACCCAGGGGGAGCATGTGGGAGAAAACACAACAAAAAAACACACTGAGTGCAGACTGAAATGTACAGGTGTGAGATGATTGTGATGCTTGGCCTCTAAGTGCTGCCTACTCACAGGATGTAGGTAGGATATGTATGGTGGCGTGATCAGTAGAATCTGGTGGGTCCCTCTGAGTAAACACAGGAGGTAGCTGGAACTGGGGTATCATTAGCAGGTGTACATGGAAAGATAAAATCAGACCTCCATGGTGCAGATCAATGGTATACAAAAAACTTTATGAAAGGAAATAAAATGTGCACTCACAATATTTAAAAACAATATCAGCGTTTTTCACTATATAAGTGATGGGAGGGTAGGGATGGTTGCCTAAGCTCACCGCACCGCCGATATCCTGGATAGTTCTCCTCCGCAGGCTCCCTGCTACACCCAGGCAGTGTGGGGATCTCCAGCTGCGGTCTCTCCGGTGTGTCGCGTCACTTCCGGTCTGCACGATCAGCTCCGTCGCGTCACTTCCGGTCTGCACGATCAGCTCCGTCGCGTCACTTCCGGTTCGGCGGTTGATTGGCAGTTCGCGGGCACCAATCCTCTCACCTCCTGGGCGGGTCCACTCTACGCGTTTCGCCAATGGAATGGCTGGCTTCGTCAGGAGTATGGACCCCCCCCTTCCAGTGTTGCTTTATATACCCTATACAATTGCTAGTTTAATTAACCTCTGCAGTACTGGTATAAAGTCTATAGACATGGTTAGATGTATTCACAAATTCATGGTAAAAAACAGGGTAAGAGTGGGGAGATCTGAAATACCTCTCCAATCACTTAATTATCATTTTGATTAATTAATAAATACATTTAGGCTGTAGGTAGTGGGGGGAGAAAAACGAATAAACAAAAAATAGCAAAAAAGTATGGGCTAAAAAATAAGCTTAATAAAAGATCTATAAAATTCATTAAAATAAAGTTCAGTAAAGTGGGTGTATTGAATAATGAGGATGTGAATACATCCCTAAGACCTGCATGGTTCTTTGTTAAAGGGACAGTGCAGTAGCAGCATGTGCATCACTATAACTCATGTTAGGTACTACTAATTTTAAACATTTATATAATATTTCCAAAAAGACTTTAATCTTTTCTGAACTGGACCTTATGGACAGACTCCTCTTACATGACACTCAAAAAGGAATACATAATATACTAACAAAGTCTAAACCAAAAAACGACGCATATGGAAACGGAGGTTCCTGATTAACCTATGGAGGGCGGGAATGAATAGAGAGGAAAGGAATCCATATTAGAATACATGTGATAATCACAAATGCTATAATAACGTATATGATTATGGCAGTGTAAACAATGACAGTATAAGGAAAGAGAGAGTCCTTAAAATGAATTAAAAACATATAGAAAATATATATATAAAAAACATATAAAACCACTAAAATTAATGCAAGGATTTTATTTTATTTCAGGAAGGGGGCCACATCTATCTCCATATTTAATCCTCTGGGATGGAGTGATCTCAATTTGTGTATCCAAAAGGATTCTCTTTTGATAAGCTCTGTATTCCTATCTCCTCCACGCCAGTGTTGTTTAACCAGTTCTATTGGCATGTACGTTAGTCCCTTGGGATCCCCCTGATGTTTTTCTGAGAAGTGATTAGGAACACTATGAGTGACTAACTGCCTGTTAATGCTGCTAAGGTGTTCTAGTACCCTTGTTCTGACTGGTCTTTCTGTTTTCCCCACGTACTGCAACCCGCATGGGCACTCCAGGACATAGATTACGTGGTCTGTCCTGCATGTCAAACATGATTCTATCTGGAAAACTTCTTTTGTCACATTTGAACAGAACTCGGTTTTTTTATCTGATTTGAATTCGCATGCCCTGCATTTGTTGCAGCCAAAAAAACCTTTTCCCGTTTGAAGCCAGCTATCAGGATTTGTGTCACTTTTTTTCTTCAATGCACTTGGGGCCAATCTGTTTTTAAGGTTGTTTGCCTTTCTAAAGATGATGTTCGGTTTCTCAGGAATGGCCTCACCCAGAATCAGGTCATTTCTGAGAATGTCCCAGTGCTTGTTAATAATGTTCCTTATAACTTTCGCTTCCCCACTATAATTTGTGAGGAAAGCAAAGTCAAATTTCTCATTTCTCCCTTTTTTCTTTTCTTTAGGTCTAAGTAGATCCTCGCGATTAATGCCCTCCACTCTCCTTATATCATTGTCCAACTTCTCTTCCCTATATTCCTTCTCTATAAATCTTTTTTTGAGATACTCTGCCTGTTCACGATACGTGGTATTATCACTGCAGTTCCTTTTTAGCCTAGTAAACTGTCCAGGGGGTACACCATCCATCCACCTGGGCAGGTGACAGCTTGATCTTAGTATATAGTTGTTTTTGTCAGTTTCTTTAAAATAGGTTTTTGTTTTAATCCTATTCTCATCAATAAAGATAACAAGGTCTAGAAAATTTACACTTGTTTGGCTGGAGCTGCTCGTGAATTTTAGATTATTCTCATTCACATCTAGAGATGCCAGAAACCCTTCCAAGGATTCCTGACCTCCCCTCCATATCAGGAACACATCATCGATGAAACGGCGCCAGAGGACAAGATTCTCCCCCAGAATGCCACCCGGCCAGATCTTATCATCCTCCCAAACGGCCATAAATAGGTTCGCATAACTGGGGGCGAATCTTGTCCCCATCGCCGTTCCACATTTTTGGAGATAGTATTCTTCTCCGTACCAAAAGAAATTATGGTTTAAAATAAATCTAATGCTGTCTATAATAAAACCGATCTGAGTCTCAGTGAGGTCCTTGTCCCTAGATAGTACCTGTTTGATCGCTCTACACCCTTTTTCATGTTCTATTACTGTGTAGAGCGATGTTACATCGCAGGTGGACATAATAAAATGTTCTTCCCATCTTACTTTATTTAAGGTATTGATGATATCTGTTGTATCCTTCAGGTATGCCTTCTGCTGCACTACATATTTCTGAAGGAATGTATCTATGTACAGTGACAGATTAGCCGTAAACGAGTCAATCCCCGAGACTATAGGTCTGCCAGGGGGATTGACTACACTTTTGTGGACCTTAGGTAGATGGTAAAACATAGGTAATCTAGATCTGTCACTGTACATAAACTGATACTCATTATCGTTCAATACATTTAATTCCTTCCCCTCATCTAAGAAGTTTTTCAACTCCTCCGTAAATTTTCTCATTGGGTTTGATTTTAATTTCGCATACGTTTTTGTATCTCCTAAAAGTCTGAGGCACTCCCTGTCATATGCCTCTCTGTCTAATAGCACTATTCCCCCTCCTTTGTCAGCAGGTTTTATGACCAAGTTATCATTATCAGTGAGGTCTTTAAGGGCTGTTTTTTCTTCTTTTGAAAGATTATTGCGCATTTTCCCTTGATTTGCAGCTAGGTCTTCAAAATCTTTATTAATCATTTTAAAAAAGACCTCTAGATGGTCACCTTTAGCATAGTGGGGATAGAAGGTTGATCTCGGTTTCAAATTCGTATGGATAATATTCCTCTCTTCTAAAACCACTGGTGGAATAGTTGGTTCGGGCTTCCTCGCTCCCTCTCTACCGAGGAAGTACCTCTTTATGGTCATTTTACGGAGGAATTTATTTGCATCTATGAATAGGTCGAATGAGCTATGACCTCTCATAGGTGCAAACTCAAACCCTTTGATAATACACTGTGCTGAGCTTTATTAAGTGTTACTGAACTTAGATTAAAAATGTTTGTCTCCCTCACTTGTTGCTTCTTTTGTATCCTCTTTCTTCTCCCTCTCTTTCCTCTGAATCTCGGCTTCTTTTTGAATCTTTCCTTGTTTTTGGACAGGGTTGTGTCCCCTTGTCCCACAAAGTGGAAGGTCCCTCTCCTCTTTCTCCCTATTGTGATTTTTGGGGCTTAAATCCCTCTCTTTATCCCTTCTATCAAAAGAGTTCACTCTTCTCTCCGTCTCAACTGGAGATTTGTTTGCTTTAGATGCTCTTTCTTTTTCTCTTTGATCTCTTTTTTCTTTATTTATAGGGGTATAATTGGACCTTCCTCTTTCTTGAAATTCATGCCTCGATCTGGACTGGTCTCTATATGACTTGGTATTTGTTTTCTCCCCTTCTATTTTAGTTTTATCTCCCATATATTTAGATCTTTCTTTACTTTCATGATGGTTTTTCTTAAAGAATTGTTTTTTTATGGGAACCCTGGTGCTCACCCACATCTCTGCTCTTTCCTCGTCCCCATGTTCTCTTATTTGTCCTATTTTTCTTCCATGTACGTTGCTCCCCTTTGTTATAATCTTCTTCATCTCGTATAAATTTACACATTTTTGTTGTTTCTACCTCCTTTTCCAAAGTGTTTAATTTCTTTTGAAGTGCTGTGTCTTTTTCAATAAACTCTGGTGTATTCACTAGTGGTGTAAGAATATCTTGAATGGCATCTATTTCCTCCCCTAGCCATTCAAGATAAGAGAACATGGGGACGAGGAAAGAGCAGAGATGTGGGTGAACACCAGGGTTCCCATAAAAAAACAATTCTTTAAGAAAAACCATCATGAAAGTAAAGAAAGATCTAAATATATGGGAGATAAAACTAAAATAGAAGGGGAGAAAACAAATACCAAGTCATATAGAGACCAGTCCAGATCGAGGCATGAATCTCAAGAAAGAGGAAGGTCCAATTATACCCCTATAAATAAAGAAAAAAGAGATCAAAGAGAAAAAGAAAGAGCATCTAAAGCAAACAAATCTCCAGTTGAGACTGAGAGAAGAGTGAACTCTTTTGATAGAAGGGATAAAGAGAGGGATTTAAGCCCCAAAAATCACAATAGGGAGAAAGATTTTTTAGGAGAGGGACCTTCCACTTTGTGGGACAAGGGGACACAACCCTGTCCAAAAACAAGGAAAGATTCAAAAAGAAGCCGAGATTCAGAGGAAAGAGAGGGAGAAGAAAGAGGATACAAAAGAAGCAACAAGTGAGGGAGACAAACATTTTTAATCTAAGTTCAGTAACACTTAATAAAGCTCAGCACAGTGTATTATCAAAGGGTTTGAGTTTTGCACCTATGAGAGGTCATAGCTCATTCGACCTATTCATAGATGCAAATAAATTCCTCCGTAAAATGACCATAAAGAGGTACTTCCTCGGTAGAGAGGGAGCGAGGAAGCCCGAACCAACTATTCCACCAGTGGTTTTAGAAGAGAGGAATATTATCCATACGAATTTGAAACCGAGATCAACCTTCTATCCCCACTATGCTAAAGGTGACCATCTAGAGGTCTTTTTTAAAATGATTAATAAAGATTTTGAAGACCTAGCTGCAAATCAAGGGAAAATGCGCAATAATCTTTCAAAAGAAGAAAAAACAGCCCTTAAAGACCTCACTGATAATGATAACTTGGTCATAAAACCTGCTGACAAAGGAGGGGGAATAGTGCTATTAGACAGAGAGGCATATGACAGGGAGTGCCTCAGACTTTTAGGAGATACAAAAACGTATGCGAAATTAAAATCAAACCCAATGAGAAAATTTACGGAGGAGTTGAAAAACTTCTTAGATGAGGGGAAGGAATTAAATGTATTGAACGATAATGAGTATCAGTTTATGTACAGTGACAGATCTAGATTACCTATGTTTTACCATCTACCTAAGGTCCACAAAAGTGTAGTCAATCCCCCAGGCAGACCTATAGTCTCGGGGATTGACTCGCTTACGGCTAATCTGTCACTGTACATAGATACATTCCTTCAGAAATATGTAGTGCAGCAGAAGGCATACCTGAAGGATACAACAGATATCATCAATACCTTAAATAAAGTAAGATGGGAAGAACATTTTATTATGTCCACCTGCGATGTAACATCGCTCTACACAGTAATAGAACATGAAAAAGGGTGTAGAGCGATCAAACAGGTACTATCTAGGGACAAGGACCTCACTGAGACTCAGATCGGTTTTATTATAGACAGCATTAGATTTATTTTAAACCATAATTTCTTTTGGTACGGAGAAGAATACTATCTCCAAAAATGTGGAACGGCGATGGGGACAAGATTCGCCCCCAGTTATGCGAACCTATTTATGGCCGTTTGGGAGGATGATAAGATCTGGCCGGGTGGCATTCTGGGGGAGAATCTTGTCCTCTGGCGCCGTTTCATCGATGATGTGTTCCTGATATGGAGGGGAGGTCAGGAATCCTTGGAAGGGTTTCTGGCATCTCTAGATGTGAATGAGAATAATCTAAAATTCACGAGCAGCTCCAGCCAAACAAGTGTAAATTTTCTAGACCTTGTTATCTTTATTGATGAGAATAGGATTAAAACAAAAACCTATTTTAAAGATACTGACAAAAACAACTATATACTAAGATCAAGCTGTCACCTGCCCAGGTGGATGGATGGTGTACCCCCTGGACAGTTAACTGGGCTAAAAAGGAACTGCAGTGATAATACCACGTATCGTGAACAGGCAGAGTATCTCAAAAAAAGATTTATAGAGAAGGAATATAGGGAAGAGAAGTTGGACAATGATATAAGGAGAGTGGAGGGCATTAATCGCGAGGATCTACTTAGACCTAAAGAAAAGAAAAAAGGGAGAAATGAGAAATTTGACTTTGCTTTCCTCACAAATTATAGTGGGGAAGCGAAAGTTATAAGGAACATTATTAACAAGCACTGGGACATTCTCAGAAATGACCCGATTTTGGGTGAGGCCATTCCTGAGAAACCGAACATCATCTTTAGAAAGGCAAACAACCTTAAAAACAGATTGGCCCCAAGTGCATTGAAGAAAAAAAGTGACACAAATCCTGATAGCTGGCTTCAAACGGGAAAAGGTTTTTTTGGCTGCAACAAATGCAGGGCATGCGAATTCAAATCAGATAAAAAAAACGAGTTCTGTTCAAATGTGACAAAATAAGTTTTCCAGATAGAATCATGTTTGACATGCAGGACAGACCACGTAATCTATGTCCTGGAGTGCCCATGAGGGTTGCAGTACGTGGGGAAAACAGAAAGACCAGTCAGAACAAGGGTACTAGAACACCTTAGCAGCATTAACAGGCAGTTAGTCACTCATAGTGTTCCTAATCACTTCTCAGAAAAACATCAGGGGGATCCCAAGGGACTAACGTACATGCCAATAGAACTGGTTAAACAACACTGGCGTGGAGGAGATAGGAATACAG
This sequence comes from Ascaphus truei, assembly GCF_040206685.1. Classification (NCBI taxonomy): domain Eukaryota; kingdom Metazoa; phylum Chordata; class Amphibia; order Anura; family Ascaphidae; genus Ascaphus; species Ascaphus truei. The sequence continues at coordinate 15,907,535 of NC_134489.1, forward strand.
AGCTTATCAAAAGAGAATCCTTTTGGATACACAAATTGAGATCACTCCATCCCAGAGGATTAAATATGGAGATAGATGTGGCCCCCTTCCTGAAATAAAATAAAATCCTTGCATTAATTTTAGTGGTTTTATATGTTTTTTATATATATATTTTCTATATGTTTTTAATTCATTTTAAGGACTCTCTCTTTCCTTATACTGTCATTGTTTACATTGCCATAATCGTATACGTTATTATAGCATTTGTGATTATCACATGTATTCTAATATGGATTCCTTTCCTCTCTATTCATTCCCGCCCTCCATAGGTTAATCAGGAACCTCCGTTTCCATATGCGTCGTTTTTTGGTTTAGACTTTGTTAGTATATTATGTATTCCTTTTTGAGTGTCATGTAAGAGGAGTCTGTCCATAAGGTCCAGTTCAGAAAAGATTAAAGTCTTTTTGGAAATATTATATAAATGTTTAAAATTAGTAGTACCTAACATGAATTATAGTGATGCACATGCTGCTACTGCACTGTCCCTTTAACAAAGAACCATGCAGGTCTTAGGGATGTATTCACATCCTCATTATTCAATACACCTACTTTACTGAACTTTATTTTAATGAATTTTATAGATCTTTTATTAAGCTTATTTTTTAGCCCATACTTTTTTGCTATTTTTTGTTTATTCGTTTTTCTCCCCCCACTACCTACAGCCTAAATGTATTTATTAATTAATCAAAATGATAATTAAGTGATTGGAGAGGTATTTCAGATCTCCCCACTCTTACCCTGTTTTTTACCATGAATTTGTGAATACATCTAACCATGTCTATAGACTTTATACCAGTACTGCAGAGGTTAATTAAACTAGCAATTGTATAGGGTATATAAAGCAACACTGGAAGGGGGGGGTCCATACTCCTGACGAAGCCAGCCATTCCATTGGCGAAACGCGTAGAGTGGACCCGCCCAGGAGGTGAGAGGATTGGTGCCCGCGAACTGCCAATCAACCGCCGAACCGGAAGTGACGCGACGGAGCTGATCGTGCAGACCGGAAGTGACGCGACACACCGGAGAGACCGCAGCTGGAGATCCCCACACTGCCTGGGTGTAGCAGGGAGCCTGCGGAGGAGAACTATCCAGGATATCGGCGGTGCGGTGAGCTGAGGCAACCATCCCTACCCTCCCATCACTTATATAGTGAAAAACGCTGATATTGTTTTTAAATATTGTGAGTGCACATTTTATATCCTTTCATAAAGTTTTTTGTATACCATTGATCTGCACCATGGAGGTCTGTTTTTATCTTTCCATGTACACCTGCTAATGATACCCCAGTTCCAGCTACCTTCTGTGTTTACTCAGAGGGACCCACCCGATTCTACTGATCACGCCACCATACATATCCTACCTACATCCTGTGAGTAGGCAGCACTTAGAGGCCAAGCATCACAATCATCTCACACCTGTACATTTCAGTCTGCACTCAGTGTGTTTTTTTGTTGTGTTTTCTCCCACATGCTCCCCCTGGGTTGAGAAAATATCGTTTGATCTTCTGGGACCAGTCAAGACAGTCCCTTCCAGAGGGTCTGAGCAGGGGGTTACAACTTATATTATATCATACTTTCACATTTGCACTATTTGAGTCACGATTTTCTTGGATATCACTACTTATGAGTTATATATATTCACTGTAATTTAAGTGATCACTAGCACCTAATTAGCGCCAGTTTTTTTCACCAATCTAGATCAGATTTAACATACTGACCAGCTAATACTACCACCCCATTATTTTCTATCACCACTAAATATATGCAATATATAGTGAGTCTCTTATAGGAAGATTCCTCCCCTTCCCATCTCTTATTGAAGTGATTGAGATCGCAGTAAACATATTAAATCTGATATTCACCTTCATTAGCAAGTGAAATACAGAATGACATTTCATAATACCCATTAAGGGTAAAGTTGTGATATATTTGTGATATCTGTCGTAATGTATGAACATACTGTGTCCATAATAATGTCATCCCACGTTATTAAATCTCCAATGACAACAAGTATTATAACTTCCAATCATGTTCAACTTCAACTCCAGGTGCAATCATAATTGATTTATTGAATGTTTTAGCTAAATTAGCATTCCCAAAGGGTATTTAAACAGCCACTAGCATGCTATTCATTATACTCCTGACGAAGCCGAGAACAGTTCCTGGTAGCTGGGCGAAACGCGTAGAGTAAACCAGCAGACCTATTTTGGTCTTGGAGGCGACCCGTAGCTGAACCAAACCTGCAGCCGTGACGTCAGAGGATCAGACAGGCGCACAGAGGGAGGCTCCGATCGTGGATACAGTGCCGTGGCATCCAGCCTGATGACCCAGGGAGGCGGTGAGCTGCTCGGGACCTCTCCTACTCACAATTTGTGACCAATGCTTTTATTATATTAGCACATTGTAAGTGCGCATTTTTTACCCATTCATTTTTTATAAAGTTTACATTATTGATCGCACTATGTAGTTTTCTCTCTCTTTATACATGCGGTATATGCTGACGGAGTATCGATAGGTGGTCCGGTGCCTTTATACCTTCAAGGGTGGCAACCCTATTTGCCAACTGCTTATATATACACTTTAGTCCTGTGAGTAGAACAGCTATATGAGCCAAGACACTGCCACATTTATCCACTGATTGTGATACGTCTGCACTTATATTTGTGTATCTGGTTTTGTTTTCTCAACCCAATAATGCTCCCCCTGGATGTTCTGAGATACTTCTAAACTTTGGAACCCGTGAAACAGGTCCCACCAGTGAGGTTTGATCTGGGGTGTTTTTGGTCATCACATCTATTTAATTTTATCATTTATACTAATATTATTTATTCACTCCTTATTAAGCTGTTCGCGCCTTTTTGTTCACCTGTTTACACAAGTTCTAGAATGTTTACCTCCTTCTTCCACTCTTGACTCTTCTTCTCCTGTTTCAGAGTTGCAAGATTCTAAGCTTATCTGCTCTTCACCCTCTACCATATGCTCTCTTGATCCTATCACCTCACATCTTATCAGTTCCGTTAATTCTGTTTTAGTCCCCACTCTCAAACATATCTTTAATTCCTTCCTGGCCTCTAGTACTTTCCCTTCTTCCTTTAAGCATGTTGTGGTCACAGCTATTCTCAAGAACAACCTAGACCCTGCGTGCCTTACTATCTAGCGCCAAGTGTCCCTCCTGCCGTTTGCCTCCAAATTGCTCTAATGTCTTTTATTTTCCAGTATTATCATCTTCCTTAATTTCCCATGCCCTCCTGGACCCTTTTCAATCTGGCCTTCATATAGCTCACTCAAAAACTCTGTACTTAATAAAGCAGCCAATGATATACATGAAGCAAAATCCCAAGGTCACTTCTCACTACTAACCCTACTTGATTTCTCTGATGCATTTGATACTGTAGATCACTCTCTTCTCCTTCATATTCTAAACTCTATTGGGATCCGCAATAATTCTCTATCCTGCTTCTTATCTTACCTGTCACATTGTACATTTTCTCTGTTGCTAACATGTTTTCATCTTCTGTTGATCTATTTGTTGGTGTACAGTACGTCATAGCTCTGTTCTGGGACCTATCCTTTTCTCTCCCTAGACACTATCACTTGGTGACCTCATTAACTCTTTTGACCTTAGGTGTCATCTCTATGCAGATGATACACAGATATAGCTTTCCATCCCTACCCTCACTCCTGCAATCCATTCCCAAGTCTCGGATTGCCTTCTGGCTATATACTCGTGAATGGTGCTCTGATACCTTAACATTAATATGTGTAAAACTGAGTTCCTCTCATTTCCCCCTAAATCTGTCCTAATATCCCCCTTTTCCATCACAGTAAATGGCACTACCATTTATCCTGTCGCCAAAGCACATTGCCTAGGAATGACATTTGACTCTTCCCTTTCCTTTTCCATTAACGGCATGGCCAAAGTTTGTCACTTCTCCACCATAATATTGCCACGATCTGCCCTTTCCTCTGTCACTCTAGTGCTAAAACTCTAATACATGCCCTCATCCTTTCTCGTCTAGATTATTGTAACATATTGCCAACAGGCCTCCCTGCCTCACAACTTTCTTCCTTGCAATCTATCCTAAATTTGACTGTGAGAATAATTTCACTTTCTCCCAAAACAGTCTCTGTGTCACGAGGGAGACTCCACAAGTGGCATGTAGTTCCTTGCGGAGAACTGAGCACAGCGATACCAAAATAAGGGGGCTAGAACCGATGTATGAATTAAAAATCCTTTATTACATGGTAGACATCATGGCATGGGATGTAAAAGCCTCTTACACGTTTTGGGCCGTCGCCCTTTGTCAAAGAGAATGTTTCACAGACTGCGTCTGCAGCAGCTGATATAGGAGTCCCTCCACTTCCAGCTGATTTGTGACGTACATGATTCATGGCGCGAGATCGTGGAATTACGTTCCGATTGGCTCAGAGACTGGACCAATGGAAACAGTGCCCTGGTAATGACACGTTCAAGCCGAGGAGGGAGGGAGGCGTCCTAAATCAGAAGCGCAGCCAGTGTATGCTGAAATAAAACAGCATGCACTGAGAGAACAAAGTTAACTATTAAAAAACAACACATAAAAAAACATTTAAAAGCAATCTAATAGACTGATCTGGTAGGATGGATGGTCTCAATAATCCTAATGTCTCTGTATATACATATAGTAATGTGGATATTCCAGGACATATGATATAGCCTGGTGTATATAACGGAGGAAGATACAGTAGATGCATATATTCTTTAGGTCTATGGGACAATATATAATATAAGAAAATGGTAATAAATCAATGATTAATTCTCAGGAATAATTCATCATTATCTTAGCTCAACCATAGACCATTCATGAAGTAGGGATAGTCATACAGAGAAGAAACACAATGTATATGTATAATGAATTAAACCAATTGATACAATAAGAAAGGAAGGATGGGAGGGAAAAGGGGGGGGGGAGGGGGAAGAGGGGGGAAGGGGGGGGGAGAGGGGAAGGGGAGGAGGGAGAAGGAGGGGAAGGGGGATCAGGGGAAGGGGGGAGAAAGGAAAGGTGGGAGGGAGGAAAAGAAACCATGTATAATATCATATTGAAAATTATCACATATCCTACAAGTTCATTTAAGGAAATGTTTCAGTTCCCAGTCAATGTTCATACCCTTGGGCATTAAAGTCCCAAGGGTATAAATCCAATGCATTTCTCGACAGTTGAGAAGAGATTCTCTATCTCCCCCTCTGGGATGATTCGGGATATGTTCAATAGCACTGAACGTCAAATTATCTATTGAACCCCTTGAGCAATGATTAAAGTGTCTAGCAATTGGAAATTTTTCATCCTTATTCCTAATAGTCCTGATATGTTCACTAATCCTAATTTTCAAAGGCCTGATAGTTCTTCCTATATAACTGTAACCACATGCACACCTCAGGATGTACACCACAAATTTAGTATTACAATTCAGAAAAGACTTGATCCTATATTTTTGACCCGTATGTACACTCTTGATGGATTTGATTGGTAACGCATGTTTACAGAATTTGCAGGATCCACATTTGTAGAACCCATTGGGAATAGTACTTTTTGCATTGTTCTTGGTATTGAACATGCTCGGTGAAAGGTGGGTACCTAATGTTTTTGCTCTTTTATACACTATTCTAGGATTGGCTTTAGTGTATTCATCCAGGTCTTTGTCCAATCTAAGTATCCCCCAATGTTTATCTAGAATGGATTTGATAGTACCCACTTGTCTAGAGTAGGTCGTAATAAATAAAGGTGTCTCCTTCTCATAGTTCTTATTCGTTCTTTCTTTAAAGAAAGAACGAATAAGAACTATGAGAAGGAGACACCTTTATTTAATCCATTCTAGATAAACATTGGGGGATACTTAGAAACATTAGGTACCCACCTTTCACCGAGCATGTTCAATACCAAGAACAATGCAAAAAGTACTTTTCCCAATGGGATCTACAAATGTGGATCCTGCAAATTCTGTAAACATGCGTTACCAATCAAATCCATCAAGAGTGTACATACGGGTCAAAAATATAGGATCAAGTCTTTTCTGAATTGTAATACTAAATTTGTGGTGTACATCCTGAGGTGTGCATGTGGTTGCAGCTATATTGGAAGAACTATCAGGCCTTTGAAAATTAGGATTAGTGAACATATCAGGACTATTAGGAATAAGGATGACAAATTTCCAGTTGCTAGACACTTTAACCATTGCTCAAGGGGTTCAATAGATCATTTGACGTTCAGTGCTATTGAACATATCCCGAATCATCCCAGAGGCGGAGATAGAGAATCTCTTCTCAACTGTCGAGAAATGCATTGGATTTATACCCGTGGTACTTTAATGCCCAAGGGTATGAACATTGACTGGGAACTGAAACATTTCCTTAAATGAACTTGTAGGATATGTGATAATTTTCAATATGATATTATACATGGTTTCTTTTCCTCCCTCCCACCTTTCCTTTCTCCCCCCTTCCCCTGATCCCCCTTCCCCTGCTTCTCCCCTCCCACCCCTCCCCCCCTTCCCCTCTCCCCCCCCCACCCCTCCCCCCTTCCCCCCCTTCCTCCTCCCCCCCCCTTCCCCCCTCCCTTCCCCCCTCTTCCCCCCCCTTTTCCCTCCCATAATCCCTTTCTTATTGTATCAATTGGTTTAATTCATTATACAAATACATTGTGTTTCTTCTCTGTATGACTATCCCTACTTCATGAATGGTCTATGGTTGAGCTAAGATAATGATGAATTATTCCTGAGAATTAATCATTGATTTATTACCATTTTCTTATATTATATATTGTCCCATAGACCTAAAGAATATATGCATCTACTGTATCTTCCTCCGTTATATACACCAGGCTATATCATATGTCCTGGAATATCCACATTACTATATGTATATACAGAGACATTAGGATTATTGAGACCATCCATCCTACCAGATCAGTCTATTAGATTGCTTTTAAATGTTTTTTTATGTGTTGTTTTTTAATAGTTAACTTTGTTCTCTCAGTGCATGCTGTTTTATTTCAGCATACACTGGCTGCGCTTCTGATTTAGGACGCCTCCCTCCCTCCTCGGCTTGAACGTGTCATTACCAGGGCACTGTTTCCATTGGTCCAGTCTCTGAGCCAATCGGAACGTAATTCCACGATCTCGCGCCATGAATCATGTACGTCACAAATCAGCTGGAAGTGGAGGGACTCCTATATCAGCTGCTGCAGACGCAGTCTGTGAAACATTCTCTTTGACAAAGGGCGACGGCCCAAAACGTGTAAGAGGCTTTTACATCCCATGCCATGATGTCTACCATGTAATAAAGGATTTTTAATTCATACATCGGTTCTAGCCCCCTTATTTTGGTATCGCTGTGCTCCATTCTCCGCAAGGAACTACATGCTGCATATCGTCCACGTGATGTACGCCGTGGGATCCACCAGACAAGAAAACTCTCCTACTTGAGTACCCCGGTTCATTCACTATGGCTGGGTGTCTACCAATATAAGTGTCTATTCTCCAGGGGGACATTATTACTGTGGTATTGGGAAGTCAGAAATGTATTTACTAACTTGACCATTCTACACAGGTTACCCACATCTTAGGAGCTATTACTTTAGACACGGTCACATATGTGTACAGAGAGTGGTGGCTATCCCTGCCTGTCTTTATCCGTTTATTCATCAGCTATATCCTAGATCATTATCTAGAAATACCTTACAGCTGAGCACGGATTTCTGGGAACCCTGTGTCCCAGTAGCTTTTGGAGACTCCACAAGTGAGTAGGACCTCGGTGGCCAGAACAGTGGGGAGCAGGCAAGAATTGTCAGGGTCGCAAGCAGATGGCAAATAGCGAGGTCGGGTGTCACAGGCAGAGTTTGGAGGCAGGGCAGCAGGCAGCATGGTCAGGGGTCACAGGTCAACAAAAAGGAGACAGGAACAGGACTGGGACTCGGGAACATGATTGGGACACGGGAACAGGACTGGGACTGGGGAAAAGACTGGGGCAAGCTAGTTTAATAGAAAGGGCCTTTAATTGCAAGGACAAGTACAGGAATAAGAATCAGGAACTAGCGGTGACAAAGAAGACCAGGGAACACAAAGCAAAGGCCAGGAGCACAGGAAACTATAAGGACAGGCAGAGAGAGGACAGGAGCACCAAGAGGAGACAGACCGAGGAAACCCAAAGCAGACAGAAAACAGTAGCACACCAGGTGAACAGACAAGGGAACTGTGGCTGGGAGCAGAATGTCTAGGAGACCCTGACACTCTGCTCATCTCCTTAAATCCCTCTCCTCATTTCCCATCAAATTTCAGATTAACTACCGAATTCTCAACCACCTTTAAAGGCTCTTCACATCTGCTCCGTCCAACATATCCGCTTTGATCTCTCATTATGCCCCTGCTCTTTATTCATAACTGTCTCCTCTCCTTCGCTTTTGCCATAACTGTCTCCACTCCACCCCTTTCACCTTTACTTCTCTTTCTCACCTTAAATCTTTTTCTGTCACTGTCATGGGAGACCAGGCATTTACACCTTTTTACCAGGATCATACATTGAGCAAAACAGGTAACGTGAAATAAATTGTAAACTTATTCGCAGGAAAAGGCATACACACAATGATACTCAAACTACATAAGAACAGACAAAAAAATTAGAGGAGTGCTTGAAATAAAGTTGAGAGAAAGCACTCAGATGAATCATGCTACAAAATGTGGCTATAGACCTTTTTTTGGGGGGGGGGGACTTAAATATGAAGGAGTTGTGTCCCCGAAACATTCTAGTATGTGTTGCTTACAATGAAGATACATTCATAACATTGCAGTATTTACTTGAGTGCCTCATCTCTATTCTTTATTCGAATTGTATATAAATTTGATCTTGGCTTGAGACACCGGGGTTGACAATGGACGAGCACAAAGGGGAGAACACAAATACGTTACTGCTAAGCAAGGGGGTGCTACTACACCAAACCTAACTACAGCAATAAAGGAATGAGTTATACTGTAGGAACTGGTTATATGCATTGACCCATACCCAATGAGTAAAAATTGACAGTTTAATAAATTAACAGAAATGATGGACAATAAATGGATGAACGGGACCTTCCACTTATGTGTAACAAAAGCACACTGTGCCCTTACCATATCCCTCGAAGACTCTGTCCACTGTAGCCAATGTACCTCGGCCACTGAATGCCTCCCCATGATCAATTAGAGTTTCTTTCACAGTCTGGTAGCCACAGAGAATGATCACAGGGCGTGGCCCGAAGTAGAGTGTGTACACTGAGCCATACTGCTCTCTTAGCTGCAATGAATGATAAAGAGTGTATTGCCATTAGCCACACACAAAAAAACACATACATTAATTCAGGACTCATTGTTAGCAGTTATCCCAGTACACTCACGCTGGGAGCACTGTCATTAAACCACATAACTTTCAGGGTCCAATAATATCCCTATCAATAAGATTTGTTACATATTCTCTCACCTGTCAAGACATCAAGCAGTTTAAGTTACTGCAGACATACATATTACTGTGAACAAATTGTGCCGGACTTAAATCTGGTCAATGTTGTGCATTTTCTTTTTGAAACTTATATTTTTATTACATTTTTTCACACATAAATGGGAATGGGGAGGATACAAAAAATAAAAGGGGGGGGGAAACAACCATTTTGTATCAAATTTCTTACAAACAACAGGCGTCCATATCATTGTAACGCTTGCGCTCACCATGGACAAGGGGGGACCCCGGTACTGAGGTGGGAAAGTACCAAACTGCACACCCACAGCAGCGGACGCACACCTGGAGAGTGGATAGTCAGCGTAGCCGGGTTTGGGTTAGAGAGATTGGGTTAATCCAGATACTTGCCGGGGGCCCGGGGGCAGAGCCAGTAGAATGGTCGTGTCCATTGTGCCATGGTCTGGGGTTGGAGCCAGGAGAGTAGTAGCGTATCCAAAAGCCATGGTCGGGGATGGAGAGGTGCGGGTTGTCAGAGACAAGATGGGGTCGTTATCCAGAGAGGGTCCAATAGTCAAGATGGGTCGGTACACATGAAAGCAACTGGAGAGAAAGCAGCAAGGCGCAAGGCAAAACAGAATGCAGGAACATAAGGCTACACCGGTTATACTCAGCAATGAGGAAGTGAAAGAGCAGGGTTTAAATAGGAGAGATGCATGACTGGGATTGAGAGGCGGAGCAGAGGTGTGGCCTCTACGGAGGCAGAGATTGGCTGCAAGGCACAGGAGACAGGTGTGTGTACTTGCTTGCAGCTGGGGAGCAGTGCACGATGTCACGTATGCGTGCCATGGGCGAGAGGCGCGCGGGGCGACCATGGGGCGGAGCCAAGCTCCGTGGTAAGGGTAGACGAACTGCGTGTGTGTGTGCGCTCTGTAAATAGAGCGGGTGAATGAGATGCAGCAGGTAAGAAGGGAACACGCCGCAGGGGACGTGTACCCCGATTCCTTACAGTTCCCCCCCCCCTAGGGAGCGGCCTCAGGACGACTCCAAATGGCTTATGTGGGAACCTGGCGTGGGACCACCTTAACAAACCGGGAGTGTGGACCTGGTGATGGGGTATCCAGGACCTCTCTTCTGGTCCAAACACTTTCCAATGTATCAGGTATTGGACTGATCCTCTGGACCTTCTTGAGTCGATAATAGACTGAATCTCAAATTTTTCTTGACCTTGTACCATCACTGGTGGTGGTTTAGGAGCAGAGAACTGAGAACTTTTGGAAGACAGGTTTTAGAAGTGAAACATGAAATAACGCAGGAATTCTCATGGACTGAGGAAGTTGTAGGCGGTATGCCACAGGATTAATCTGTTCCAGAACCGTAAACGGACCTAGAAACCTTGAGGCCAGCTTCAGCGTAGGTGTCTTCAATCTGATGTTTTTGGAAGATAGCCACACTTTGTCTCCTGGCCTGAATTTGGGTGCCTTACGGTGATGACGATCCACCTGTGACTTTTGTCTGGGGACAGCCTCTTGGAGAGTCTTTTGAATCTTCCTTCAGGAATTTTGTAAAGAGTTTACTCTGGAATCTGCTGCTGGAACACCGGTAGGCATAGAACAGATTGGAAGATGTGCCGGGTGAAACCCGTAAGTATATAAAGATGGGCGACTCTTGGGTGGACTCGTTTCTCAGGGTTATGGGTGAATTTCGGCCCATGGAAGGAGATTTACCCAGTCGTCCTGTGCGTCGGAAATTAAGCATCTGAGATATTGTTCTAAGGACTGGTTCATCCTCTCAGTCTGCCCATTAGTCTGGGGGTGGTAACCAGAAGAGAAGAGAAGTGTAATATCCAACCATTAAGCAAAGGCACGCCAAAATTTGGGGATAAACTGAGATCCGTGATCGGACAATATGGAGAGTGGGACTCAAGGATATGAAAGATTTCCTTAATGAAGATGTCTGCCAAGGTGGCAGAATTGGGAAGACCCTTAAGGGGTATGAAATGCGACTGTTTCAAAAACCTATCATCAATAACAAGAATAGTGTTCATCCCACTAGAAACAGGAAGCTCGACAATAAAGTCCATTGAAAGGTGAGTCCATGGACGATCTGGTATGGGCAAAGGGCGAAGAAGATCCTGAGGTTTGTTGCGAGAGGATTTATTTTGAGCACAAATGGAGCAGGACGTGATGAATTCCTTGAAATCCTTGAGCATATTAGGACACCAGAAGGTGCGTCTGATTAAATCCGAAGTTCTTCTTGTACCAGGATGACCGGCGGACTTAGAGGAGTGACCCCACTCAAGGATATTTCTGCGGAATTGTGGTGCAGCATACAAACAACCCTCCGGCACCTCCATACCTTCAGGAATGCGTGACTGAGAAGCCAGGATCTTATCCAATACATCAAAAGAATTAGCTGAAATTATATATTTAGAGGGTAGCATAGTCTCAGAAATGTCCTTTGTTTTGTCTTCACTGACGAATTGGCGGGACAAAGCATCAGACTTTAGGTTCTTGGTTCCAGGAATGTAGAAAATGATGTAATTAAATCTAGAAAAAAAAGAGCCTGACGGGAGCCGAGGCGACGAGCACCTTCAATGTGCAATACATTTTTATGATCTGTGAGGATTGAGATGGGATTCTCGGTTCATTCCAAAAGATGTCTCCACTCTTGAAGGGCAAGTTTAATAGCTAAGAGCTCTCGGTTGCCAACATCGTAGTTTTGTTCATCAGAAGAAAACTTTTTGGAGGAAAGTGCACAAGGGTGTAATCTGTCTTGAGGAGTTGGTCTCTGTGAGAGAATGGTTCCAGCCCCTGCATCTGAGGCATCTACCTCCATAGAGAAGGGAAGTTTGGGGTCAGGATGGTGTAGAATGGGAGCAGAAACAAATGCTTTCTTGAGGGACTCAAAGGCCTGAAGTGCTTCAGGAGACCAGGAAGAAATATCCGCCCCTTTCTTCTGTAGAGCAGTAATTGGGGCAATGGTAGAGGAGAAATTACGAATACATTTATGGTAATAATTATCGAACCCCAAAAAACGCTGAATTGCCTTGAGAAAAGTTGGTTGCCAAACCAAAACTGTCTTGAGTTTATCGGGGTCCATAGAAAAAACAGAGTCTGAAATGATATATCCTAGGAAGGAAGTGGATGTTTGAGGAAACATACATTTCTCCATCTTGGCGTAGAGATGACTTTCACGAAGGCGAGACAGTGAGAGATTTAGAAAAAATAAGAATATCATCAAGATAGACAATGACAAAAATGTTGAGAACATGCCGAAAAATCTCGTTCAAGAACTCCTGAAAAACAGCAGGAGCATTACATAATCCAAAATGCATGACCAGATATTCGTAATGGCCATCTTGTGTGTTAAATGCCGTCTTCTACTCATCCCCTTGACGTATACGTATCAGATTGTAGACCCCTCGAAGATTGAGTTTGGAAAAAATAGTAGAACCTTGCAAACGATCAAAAAGTTCCGAGATAAGTGGAAGAGAGTAACAGTTCTTTAAGGTGATTTTATTAAGCCCTCTGTAATCTACAGATGCAGCAACGAGTATTAGAACTCTGCCTGGGTAGATTCTGGGGCAGTTTCACAGTAAATGCCTCAACATTTCTGTGAGATTCTTAATGGCCCATCGGATTAACACAGCAGTGAGTCCCTGTAGAGGGAGAAAGGGGGTGGCCCAGTATTAAAGGGGTTGCACCCCATTTAGCCATCCCCTGACCTCACCAGGGAGACAAGGAGTTAACTGGGCTGCGGTCCAGCAATGTGATTTAACCCTTGTTATGACATGTAAATGTATATTCCCCTGTTCCCATGTTTTATTGTAATGTCTGGTTATATCAGTGTCTGCATCACACATACACTAGGATCCATCCGGGAGTACAAGGGTTAAAAGTTCTTTAATGATTATAGCCCTTTGTGTAATTTTCCCGCCTTTTCAGGCACCATTTTGCAGGGTCCCACAGGCCGCCATTAGAGCTCCATGCATTTCAATAGCGGATCTTGCTGTTTTGGACCTGTTTCCCGTGAAGACCAGAAGATGGCGACCAAGAGGAGGAGCGGCGGTTTCCAATTGTAAGTCAATGGGCTCATTGACTTCAATGGAGATTCCTCGACAGCGCTTTCCAGGAACGAGTTGGCTGCCATCCAAACCGCAAAACCGCAAAGCTTTGATCACTGTTATTCAAGTTCAACATTATGTGGCGTGGGAATCTACAGTTCTAGGGCACCCAGGAATAAAATTCTTTTTGCCCCTAGTTCCTAGACCTCCCCCCCACTCGACCACCACCGGGTCCCCGAATCCTGGACCCCCGAGAAGGGTCTTGCCGAGAGAGAGGGTCGCGCCATAGGTTCCAATGGCGGTGGCAGAAACCGCTCAGGAAAATGACTAAGTGTGAAAAGCTGAAAACCATGAATCCATATCTCCGGTTCCGGAGGGTCCAGAGGGCCAGGGTTTGGGGTACCTGTAGTCACTGCTCCGGCATGACTGCAGAACCATCCTTGACCCTCTCGGACCAACCCGACGGAGTATGGACCCCCTTGAAGGTTCGGGACTTTTCCCATAGACTCCAATGGCGGCCAATCTCCATTGATCGGCTATGGCGTAAAAACCCCATTTTCAAAGGCAGCGATGCCCCGTTGAAAGTCTATGGTGGCGGATTCCCATAGCCGCCAACGGCGGCGGTTTGCCATTGAAAGTCTATGGCGGCGGAGCCCGTTGTTTTCAATGGGGATTTAGTGAAAAACTGTGATTTAATTTACAGCGGAGATTATTGTATTAAAATAGGAAACAATTTAAGGTGTATTTGTGTAACTCCGGTTCCGAAGGTCATAGTGGGTCTCAAATTGGACCATATGGTGTCCCAGTTCCGACATTGAGAACTGGGAAGTTTGGACCCGCTGAGCCTAACAGAACCGGACCTTTTAATATGTTTGTGTTTTACTTATAACACTGTATCCCAAGGCAGGGATAAACCCGAGAGGAAATTCCTTTGGACAAATGGCAGCAGATGGCCAGGGAGCGTCCTAATGTCTAGAATTTAAGTGCTGTTCAAAGGAGTTTATCACCTCCACTGTTTACATGAGGGCGGAGACGACTCAAACCAGAGCAGTCTGTAAGTGTCACCTTTAACACCTCACAACAAAGAGTATCCTGCCAGAAATCCCATTTGGTAGACTGGCTGGCATTCCTGATGCAAATGTGGGGCTACAGAAATGAGACCCCAGAGTCCTAATGCGCATGGGCCAATTAGCTAAGGGGCTTGTATCAAAATGTATTCCCACGTTAAAGATTGGCTACAGATAATTGTGGCCCAATCACCTGTACTTAATGTTAAGGATAGGGTCACAAAAGATTTATAAACTGTGGTCAACCCTATATCCTTTGTCTTCTGATACCATCTTGATTGTATCTGATTGCTGGAGAATTGCTAGGCAACATACTTCTCATCCCCCATCCCCAATGTAAGTGTACTTCTTGCCTGTTACTGTACTATATTGTGTGTTCACCTATCCAAAGGAATAAATATACTTTATTATATCTAAGCCTCATTCAGTTCAAACCCAGTTATTTGATGTAACTTACAACCTGCCATAAGCTATCGTGACAGGCTTTTAATTAACTGGTGGCAGCGGCGGGATTGAACTGGACCTGTATTACTGAGGTATTACTATATTACTGTAATATAGTGGGAACTCGATGGTAATTGCGAGTTCCTGGGTCTAAAGATATTGAACACACGGTAGTGCAACAAGTAACACAAGTTGTCACACCACCTCACTGCTGCAACCCAGAACCATGAGTGAAGAGGAAGGCTCATACCTCCTGTGGACTAGAACTCAGCTGAAGGACAAGTGCCGTGCATATGGACTGGAATATGAGAACCAGGCGGTCGCAGACATGATAGCAGCAATCATGGACCATGAAGCCCAGCTTGCAGAGGCTCAGGATACGGCTCAGCTTGCCCTTGTACAGCCGCCCGGAGATCAGGGAATTAACCCAGTGCCGGGGTGGCAGGATCCCGGGGAGGGGACAAGTGCACCTCCCAGGACCAGTGCAACAGGAGGGGCATGGGTGGCTGCGGCTACCAGTCCGTTTGCCCCTGAAATGTTGGCACTGATTACAACGTGGGGAGACCGAGGGACAGCGGAGGAGCGGCTACAGTTTATCTCTATGGCAGTGAACAGACCCGCTTATTGCCCCCAGGTCCAACCCCGCAAAGATGAACTCCAACTGGACAAGCACAGTCTAACCAAGTACGTGGAAGGCACTGATCGGATGGACATGTTTCTAAGGAACTTTGAAACGCAGTGCCGGCGGTACAAGGTGCTTCCCGAGCATAGGGTTGCACGCCTGGACCCGCTACTCTCCGCCTTGGCTAAGCAGACCTTGACGGCGCTTACAGACGAGTTTGCTGATGACTATGACCACCTGAAAGAACTTTTGCTATTCCAGCACGGTTTTACCCCCGAAGCTTACCGGGGTAAGTTCCGGCTGGAGGAGAGGTATCCTCAGGAGACCTATGTCACTTATGTGACCCGCATGGCTTTGTACGGGTTACACTGGGTGGAGGGCTCTGAGGCCAGGACTTACCAACGCCTGCTGGACCTCATCTTTCAGGAGCAGCTCATGCAGCAGTGCCCGCCGGCGGTGAGGGCTTGGGTGTATGACAAAAACCCCAAGACTTACACAGAGGCGGCGAGGCCAGCAGATGACTATGTGGCCAGCCGATCCCTGATGCCCACCAAGGCACCAGCCAAAGCAGCGGCAGCAGCGCCGGCCAAGAAATCTGCTAGTACCCCCCAATGGACACAGAGGCCGCCTGCGGGCAGCGGTCCACAGAAGGCGGGGGAGCTACGGCACGAGCGCTGGTGCTACAACAGTAACAGCACTGGTCACCTCAGACCAGATTACCCAGAACCCCTGTGTTCCAGCAGACCCCATCAGGGGCAACGCACCCCAGCTGCGAAGCCGGTAACCCGCGTGCGGGTGGCTTCCACCAAAGAACCAGGACCGGTCATGGAAACAACTCCCAGCGAGACGTCCCATGTCACCCCTATCCCAGTTTCATCGGTGCCCACAGCCAGGAGCGGAGGACATCTCAGCGCGGACCTTCCGCAGATGGACGGCCGGAGCAGACATCTCACCCTGGTCACAGTCGGTGACCGGCAAACAGTCGGTTTGCTGGATTCAGGAGCTGCAGTGACCCTGGTCCAACCTGATATGATCCGGCCAGAGGAATTGCTCCCAGGCCCTGGAATGCAGATCACTGTGGCCGATGGAGAGCCACGTTTCTTGCAAGTGGCCCGAATATTTTGGATTGGGGGGAGGGCAAGGGTGTGCGGGAGGTGGGGGTTTTACCCGGTTTGGATGCCAATGTTCTTTTGGGCAACGATCTGGGACCAATGACCTGCACCTACGACTGGGTGCCCAAGCCCCATGCAGTGGCGGCGGTTACCCGGAGCCAGACTGCGGCAATGCCAGCGGCAGCAACTCCAGTCCCCCAGCCTTTGGGACCAATGTTAGCGGAGGGCGCAGAGGAGCCCGGGGAGGTAAGCCAGGATCAGTTGCAACCACAGGCTGACCTACTGTTCCCCTCACCCTTCCCCATTCTCCGGACAATGACATGACTGGGGGGTGGCCAGACTTAGGAGCCCAGTTTAGGGAGGCAGGGAAGACAGACCCTACCCTGGCCGGCGTGAGACTTCGGGCGTCCGAATCTCAGGCAGGGGAAGGCACTGAGCGCTGCCTCTTGCATAAGGGACTCCTGTATAGAGAGGAAGGGAACCCGGGGATAGAGGAGGGGGTGACCAGTAAGCGACAGCTAGTAGTGTCCCAGGGGTACCGACAGCAATTATTAAGGGTAGCTCACTCTATTCCGTTAGCGGGACATCAGGGGGTCACCAGGACGCGAGCCCGGTTATTACAGCGTTACTACTGGCCGGGGGCATCTCGAGATGCGAGCAATTTCTGCCGCTCTTGTGATGCCTGCCAGCGAGTAGGTAAGGTGGGCGACCATGTGAAGGCACCCCTGAGACCCCTACCGATAATAGGGGAACCCTTCCAGAAGGTAGCGATGGACCTTATAGGACCCCTTATGATTCCTAGCAGGTCAGGGAAGCGCTATATCCTCACGGTGGTGGATTTTGCCACCCGGTACACTGAGGCGGTAGCGCTTGGCACCATAAGTGCCAAGACAGTGGCAGCAGCTTTGCTGAACATTTTCTCTAGGGTAGGTTTCCCTAGTGAGATCCTAACCGATAAGGGGTCGCAGTTCATGAGTGAACTGTTACAGTGTCACTGGGATGCATGCGGTGTACAGCACCGGCGCACTACCCCTTACCATCCCCAGACAAACGGATTATGTGAAAGGTTTAATGGTACCCTGAAGCAGATGCTTCGGACCTTTAGAGAGGTGGAGGGGAAAGACTGGGAGATTCACCTGCAGCACTTGCTGTTTGCATACCGAGAGGTGCAGCAGGAATCTACAGGCACCCTTCGAGCTACTATATGGCCGCAGGGTACGTGGACCTCTGGACCTATTCCGTGAGGGATGGGAAGGGGAGACTACTGCTACTGATGCTTCAGTGATCCAGAATGTAGTAGATCTCCGAGACCGGTTAGAGATGCTCATGGGGGTGGCCCAGGACCACCTCAGGGCTGCTCAGACCAAGCAAAAGCAATGGTATGACCAGCATGTCCGTAGCAGAGAATTCATCCCAGGACAGCAGGTGCTTGTTCTCAAACCCACTCGGAGAGAACAAGTTGATGGCTGCCTGGTCGGGACCGTACCCAGTTATCCGAAAGATGAATGAGTGCAACTATGTTGTACAGGTAGCGCCTGAGAGGCACAAGACATATCACATTAACATGTTGAAGGAATAAAGAGCACCGAGTATAGGAGCAGTGCTGGCCATTTGTAGCCCACTGCTGGAGGATCCGGCGAGCCCTCTTCACTGACATGCCAGGGACTACCCATCTCACAAAACACCCAATGCACACAGGGGACCTGCAGCCTCTGCATAAGCATGCTTATAGAGTGTCAGCAGAGGTCAAGACAAGTATGGAGAGAGAGATAGAGGAGATGCTGACCCTAGGGGTAATTACTCCGTCCCAGAGCCCTTGGGCAAGTCCGGTAGTCCTGGTCCCCAAAAAGGACAAGACCACCCGGTTTTGTGTGGACTACCGGTTGCTCAACGCTGGGACGGTGTCAGATGCTTACCCCATGCCCCGTATGGATGAGTTACTGGATGAACTCACGGGGGTAAAGTATCTGACAACCATGGATTTGAGCAAAGGCTATTGGCAAATCCCACTGACCCTGGAGGCTAGGGAGAAGTCAGCATTCATCACTCCAATTGGCCTCTATGAGTTTTTGGTGATGCCATTTGGGATGAAGAATGCCCCGGCTACCTTTCAATGCCTGGTCAATAGGTTACTGGAAGGGATGCAGAGCTATGCCAGGGCTTACTTAGATGACATTGCTGTCTTTAGTAATTCCTGGGAATCCCACATAGGACATGTAGCTGCGGTGCTGGATAGGATCAGGGAGGCTGGGCTTACCTTGAAACCCACTAAGTGTATGGTAGGGATGGCAGAAGTCCTGTACTTAGGGCACAGGGTGGGTGGAGGGCATCTGAAACCAGAGGCAGCCAAGGTAGAAGCCATAGTTCAGTGGCCTGTTCCAAAAACTAAGAAACAGGTCATGGCATTTGTGGGCACCGCAGGGTACTATAGGAAATTTGTCCCACAGTACAGCGCCGTGGCCAAACCCCTGACTGATCTGACTAAGAAGCAACTGCCTGTGCTTATTACCTGGACTCCTGCCTGTGAAACTGCTTTCCAGGCACTGAAAGTTGCGCTTCCTGGAGCCCCCATACTGGCCGCCCCAGATTATACCAAGCATTTTCTCATTCAGACTCATGCCTCAGACTTTGGTATTGGAGCTGTACTGAGCCAGGTGGGGGACGACGACAGAGAGGACCCTGTGGTGTATCTCAGTCGCAAACTGCTCCCCAGAGAGGTGGCATATGCCACCATTGAGAAGGAGTGCTTGGCCATTGTGTGGGCACTCAAAAAGCTCCAGCCCTATGTATATGGAAGGGCTTTCACGGTCATCACAGACCACAACCCCCTTAGTTGGCTGCAGAGGGTATCAGGGGAAAATGCCAAGTTGCTGAGATGGAGCTTAGCTTTACAAGAATTTGAGTTCACCATTCAGCACAAAAAGGGCAGTGAAAACAGCAATGCTGATGGACTTTCACACCAGGACTATCCCTCTGAGACTGAATTCATTAATGGTGCCAGCAGTGCCCCACTCCCCGTTAGGGCCAGTGGGCCACAGGTCACCCATTAAGAAGGGGCGGTGTAGAGGGAGAAAGGGGGTGGCCCGGTATTAAAGGGGTTGCACCCCATTTGGCCATCCCCTGATCTCACCAGGGAGACAAGGGGTTAACTGGGCTGTGGTCCAGCAATGTGATTTAACCCTTGTTATGACATGTAAATGTATATTCCCCTGTTCCCATGTTTTATTGTAATGTCTGGTTATATCAGTGTCTGCATCACACATACACTAGGATCCATCCGGGAGTACAAGGGTTAATAGTTCTTTAATGATTATAGCCCTTTGTGTAATTTTCCCGCCTTTTCAGGCACCATTTTTCAGGGTCCCATAGGCCGCCATTGGAGCTCCATGCATTTCAATGGCGGATCTTGCTGTTTTGGACCTGTTTCCCGTGAAGACCAGCAGATGGCGACCGAGAGGAGGAGCGGCGGTTTCCCATTGTAAGTCAATGGGCTCATTGACTTCAATGGAGATTCCTCGACGGTGCTTTCCAGGAACGAGTTGGCTGCCGTCCAAACCGCAAAACCGCAAAGCGGATACTTTTCTAAAAGAGAGCTTTGATCACTGTTAGTCAAGTTCAACGTCAAGTGGCGTGGGAATCTACAGTTCTAGGGCACCCAGGAATAAAATTCTTTTTGCCCCTAGTTCCTAGACCTCCCCCCACTCGACCACCACCGGGTCCCGAATCCTGGACCCCGAGAAGGGTCGTGCCGAGACAGCGGGTCGTGCCATAGGTTCCAATGGCGGCGGCAGAAACCGCTCAGGAAACTGACTAAGTGTGAAAAGCTGAAAACCATGAATCCATATCTCCTGTTCCGGAGGGTCCAGAGGGCCAGGGTTTGGGGTATCTGTAGTCACTGCTCCGGCATGACTGCAGAACCACCCTTGACCCTCTCGGACCAACCCGACAGAGTATGGACCCCCTTGAAGGTTCGGGACTTTTCCCATAGACTCCAATGGCGGCCAATCTCCATTACCGAAGACCCTGAGCCTTCACCTAGTTCCTCTCCTCGGGACCATACCCCTTCCAGTCCACCAGATATTGAATTGATCCCCTGGAGATACGAGCGTCAAGTATCTGTTGTACAGTACCTCATATTCATTTTGACCCTCAACGGTTACCGTATTAAAAGGACGAGGGTCCTCTGAAAAGTGATTTTTCACCACAGACTTCAGGAGGTACACGTGAAACGTGGTGGGCATTTTAAATGAAGAGTGAAGCTCCAGGTTATAAGTGACTTGTAATTGATCTTCCAGATGATGTTGTAGGGCCCAATGAATCTTGGTCTGAGTTTATCAGAAGGTGGACATAGACGGATGTTCCGCGTTAATAGCCATTCTTTATCACCGATGAAGAATTGGTGTGATTGCCTCCAATGCTTATCCGCTGACTTTTTTTGTCTCTCAGTAGCTGAGTGAAGGGTTGGCTGAATCCCCTTCCAAAAGGTCCTGCAAGTTCTGTGCCCTGGTATCAGCCGCTGGAACATTACCTTACCTATGCCTTTTGGATTATAGATAAGCACAGTGACAAGCAATGCATTTTTTGGCAAATGCTTATTTTTAGTTAATTTTTATGTATTGTATTTTGTGATATTTTTTTTTAGGTTGCCAATTCATTGTCAATGTGGCAATCCATGCCCATATATTGCGGGCATGGTTTACCATAGTCACAATCAATGGATTTTATGTGAAATGCTTGTTTTGTTTAATTGTCCTGTTTTTTTTTATTTTGTGCCTGTTTTTTTTATTTTGTGCCTGGTTTTTTTTTTTTGGTTGCCCATTAATTGCCATAGAGGCAAACCATACCCAAATTATATGGGCATGATGTACCACTGTGCCAATCAATTGGTGTATTGGAATTTTTTTTGTATTGCAATGTCATTTATTTTATTCAGTGCTTGTATTTTTTAATTGGTAGATTGCCCATTCATTGCTATAGTGGCAAACCATGGCCCTAATATGCTTGGCACTGTGCCAATCAATGGGTAGCAAGGATGGGGGTGGGGTAGTTGCCCCAGGGAAGGTGGTTATGTGTCTCAGGTGGGTAGCAGGGGAGGGGGTTTAACCCCTAAATTATTATAGCGATTACTAGCTGCTAAGATGATTACGTGGATAGTGGCCATTAGTTTGTTTGTTGATGGTAATGTTGCTGCCCAATCAGGACAAGGAAGCAGAGGATGGTGATGAAGATGACCTTCATCCTGGCAGGGGTAAGAAGAACTTTAATTTACTTTATGCTGACTGGATAATATTTTATTTTTTAATGGGTAAATTAGCTTTTGTCCAGATCTGGATAATAATTATTTTGCCCATTATTGTACTGTATGTGTTGTGGGGATGTTGGGGGTCGAGGAGGTGGGTAGTAGGGTTGTTGTATTTTAATGTTTCTTGGTGGTTGAGGGATTGGGTGAAAGGAGTAGTTGCCCCATGGTGGGTGGTTAGGCCTCTCACGTGGGTAGCGGGATTGGTTAACCTCTTCATTATGGTGGTGAATGGGTTAACTCCTCCCCACCAGCCCTAACCACCCACCATGGGGCAACTATCCCTTCACCCAAGCCCTGTACCCACAAGAAACGAGGTACTCATGTTTACCCCTTCATTGCTTTAGCAGCTAGCCGCTAAGGAAATTAAGCTGTTTTTATTTTAATCACAGAGTATTGTAGCAGGGGGTCTCCGGAGCTAAACCACTTTAATTTCAGGTCTGTGGTCCCGCTGCTTCCTGAGATACAGGCCACGGAATCGGGTGTCGGTATCTCCGCAATGTTTAAATCTCCCTCATCACGTGACTGGGACATTTAAATGCATACTGAGGAGATACCCGCACCCCATACCAGGGCCTGTAACTCATGAAGCAGGGGGCCCCCGGGGCTGAAATCAATGTTGCTCTGCTCCAGAGACCCCTGCTCTATTATTAAAATTTAAATAAAAACAGTGCGACAGCCTGTAAGAGCTGTGCAGTGAGAGCACCTCTCTCTGTGAAGCTCTCTCTATGAAGCTCTTACAGACTGCAAGAAGATTGCATGAGGGAGAACTTAGAAAAAGGCTGAGACAAGGTCACTGCGACGCCGAATGGTTTTGGCATTTTCCTCTCACGGTTTGTGACTTGCGGTATTGCTTTCTGTTTCTTTCTGAATATCCTGATAACACAAATGACAAACCGTTCGATGGGGTCATGTCACATCATTCGAGATGGCAGGGATTTTATCGAAGTTGCTAGAATAAGTCATGCGCCGAGTTTTATTCCTTT
Organism: Ascaphus truei; assembly: GCF_040206685.1. NCBI lineage: Eukaryota > Metazoa > Chordata > Amphibia > Anura > Ascaphidae > Ascaphus > Ascaphus truei. The sequence continues at coordinate 15,930,629 of NC_134489.1, forward strand.
TTCCTCATATTTCTAGGGGTCTGGATAACAACATTTTTACTCCGGCTGCCGGATTCACTGTCAATATTGACCTTTTCACCACTCTAAATATTGGGAATTGTAACACAGTTGTATAATCACCTCTGTCTGTATGTATGTCTGTATGTCTGTATGTATGTATGTATGTATGTATGTATGTATGTATGTATGTATATATGTATGTATGTATGTACTTTATGTGTATATATATATATATATATATATATATATATATATATATATATATATATGTATGTGAGTATGTGTGTGTATATATATATATATATATAAAACACACAAAGGGAGAGACAAAGACAGTCCCCTATGGTAGCACTCTAGATATACTACAAAAATAGTTTGAAAGAGTTTGACAAAAAAGACCCGAATGCGCCTTCAGGGCAAAAAAATGAACAAGATTTTATTAAAGCAGCAAGACAGACTAACTTAAAAACATAAACAAACAAATGGCAGCTGAAAAAATGAAGGCAGTGAAATAACAAAAATAAATGCTGAAAATTGAACCAAAAAGCTGTGATGGGCTCAGTACAGCAGAGGAGGTTATACTCAGCTGTCGCCAAATTGCACATGGGTACAGTCTTCTGTGGTGAAGTTATCTCTGTCTTTGAAAAATTCCAATAAAGTCCATAGTTACTCCATCACTCCGGGATGAAGGCCACCGACGGCCGAAACGCGTAGAGTGTATTCGTTTGGCAGCTTTATGTGATTTCTCTAGCGTGACCCCTGCAGCACAGTAACTATGGACTTTATTGGAATTTTTCAAAGACAGAAATAACTTCACCACAGAAGACTGTACCCATGTGCAATTTGGCGACAGCTGAGTATAACCCCCTCTGCTGTATGGTGACACTGTCTATCGTGGTTTCTGTCAATCTGCATATTTGCAAGTTTCTCTAGCATATGTTTTGTGCAACAGTACTTAACTATGTCTCCATCAATTTATGTGCTATGACCATGGTTACTCTATTTCTCCATGCTGCAGGATTTTTGTATTCATTATTGTATTTGCTGATCAGGGAATGAGTTGGTTCAAACATTTTTTTCTTTTCTCTTCCATGTGTTTTTCCCTTGGTTTGAAGGTAAATTTGTATCTATGTTCATGCTTATTGCACATAGTATTATTGATTTCATACTTTTCCATATGCCTTTAGTACATTTTTGTTTATTATAGCAATAGGGTTCAACCAGATAGAATCTCTTTTTTGGTAAAATTATTTTTGTTCTTTATTTGGCTTTTGATTGCTTCATTATATGATTATCTTTATAAGTTAGACGCATCACAGCTTTTTGGTTCAATTTTCAGCATTTATTTTTGTTATTTCACTGCCTTCATTTTTTCAGCTGCCATTTGTTTGTTTATGTTTTTAAGTTAGTGTGTCTTGCTGCTTTAATAAAATCTTGTTCATTTTTTTTGCCCTGAAGGCGCATTCGGGTCTTTTTTGTCAAACTCTTTCAAACTATTTTTGTAGTATATCTAGAGTGCTACCATATGGGACTGTCTTTGTCTCTCCCTTTGTGTGTTTTATATTTGTAACTCTCCCCCAGCACCATCAGTTTACCCCTTTATATCCATATACTTTTCTGCCTTCCTGGGTGTATATATTTTTTGTGTACCCAATTAGACAGTATCCATTTTGGGGTCTGACTTAACTACTTATATACAGTGTTGAGCAACACACTTTTTTGTGTGTTCTATCTGTATATATATATTTATATATATATAGTACAAAAAAAAACACAAAAGGCGCAAATCAGAGACACCGGTGCATGGATATACACCTGAAGGATAAATATATGAACAAGTTCTATGTTCCAATTCCACAACGAGATGTACCTATAGATGAAAAAGACACCAATATGGTGAAGTACATTTAGGAATAAAATTATTGCACAAGCAACAGAGGCTACTTACAATGTAGCAGAAATAACAGGCATATCAGTAAAATGCTTTCAGATGCATCAAAGGGGCTGATAATCTCAGGAACCGCTCACTCCGTCTGTGTGCTCGGATGCGGAAGCGTCACTGCTCAGCTGTAATCAGCAGTTGAGTGGGTCCTCTGATGGTGAAGTCACTTCCCTAAACGGGGATACTGCTGGCTCCGTTCACTCGGTGAGATTAGCCACAGGGCTCAATTCCAGAATTGATATAACAGTCCCAATAGCCTTTAAATAAGGCTTTGCAGTTAAAAGTCCTGAATGTAACAGAAGATAGGGAGATCTACTGAGAAACCCTCACCCTATTAGTTTCGCCTGAGTTTGGACTTCTTCTTGGGCATCAGTCCTGTTACTGTATATTCAGGACTTTAATTGTCTTTCTATTTGCTGCAAAGCCTTATTTAAAGGCTATTAGGACTTGTTCACATATTTATCCTTCAGGTGTTGTATATCCATGCACCTGTGTCTCTGATTTGCGCCTTTTGTGTTTTTTTTGTACTTTGTATTTTCTTTGGGGTGGTGTACACCCATTACATTGTGGCAGCACTCATAGACATCGTTGCAACACTATTTTAAATCAGTTTTGCGCAACTTATACTTTTTCTTCATATATATATATAAATATATATACAGGTATAGCCCCCGTATCCCTCAGGGAATTGTCACATGCTGCGGCTTAGTCAATAGGGCGGCTGCATTTGCAATTAAGGCCTTTTCAGTGCAAGGGAGCCTGCGCTGGCAGTTCTGAATAGGGACAAGTAAGAGAGGCTGCAGTTACATGTTGCTAGGCAACCAGTGAAGCTGTGAGAGATGACAGTTTAGACAGCTTTTAAAAAAAGAGTTAGCAGTTGGAGCTGGGAGCTGGGGGAGTTAGGGTGTGTGTGCAGGGAGCAGTAGCCCCTAGCACTAGGCCTAGTTACCCCCAGAGGTCCCAGATAAGTTACCATTCCCCAGTTTGTGGTTGCTTCAGGGACCGGCCCTACGTAAGGAGATCTGCCCCTTTAGCTATTTGGTTAAGTTAGGACACCCTCAGTGTCGAGCAGCCTGATTGCTGGGTCTGGGCTCAGACCCCTCAGTTACATAGAGACTATCTTCGTGGAGGCCTAGCCAAGCAGTGACTGTGGCCTGCCGGCTACAGGCGGATCCCCGTCAAGGTACAGACGGTGTGGAGCTGTGGTGATATTATCCACGCTGGAAGTCACCCCATGCGTGGGAGGACATCCCGTCAGATGAGACGGATCCATACCGGTTGTATAGCGGTACCCGCGGGCTGGAGCCCCGGGCAGGTATCTATAAATAGTGCACCAACACGTCCAGGGATAGCGCTATCTCCATCACACGTGGGTGGGTTTGGACATAAGGTACTCTGGGGAATACTTATGTTGATGTGTGCACCCGGTGCACTTCTATGTGTACGGCTATATGCATTATTGTGTGTGGTACAGGTACCGAAGTTATTAGTATTAGCAATAGTAAACAGTTATTAGCATACACTGTGTGCGTGTCTTATTATTGTGGTTCCTGTAAGAGGACCATCCCACTCAGGTGGGAACCCTTACAGGTGGAGGCGCTATGTACGACGAATCAGGTAACCCCAGGCTCCCAGTGGCGGAGGTTCAGGTCTTCTGTGAGCCTATCAGGTAACGCACCACACCAGGTAACATAAGTGTAGATTTCCCCACATGGTCCCCATCTGCGATAGGGGGGCGGGGAAAGGTGTTACACAGTTAAACCCCGTTATAGCGCGGTCCTCGGGGACCACCCGATCCGACCGCGCTAGAACCGGGGTCGCGCTGATTTAAAAAAAAAATGGCCGCCGTGCGCCTGATCGGGAGGGAGTGAGGAGGGAAGGAAAGAAGGAAGAGGTGGCCGGAAGCCCTACCCGTCCCCTAGCAATGGCGAGTCCAGCCACGGCATAGCCCACGCGGCCCTCCGAGTCCCAGCCTGCTCCTCACTCACCCCCCCCTCCTCCCGACACCCCCCTCCTCCCGACACCCCCCCCTCCTCCCGACACCCCCCCTGCTCCCGACACCCCCCCCTCCTCCTGATGCCAGCTCCGCTCCGATCTCAGCAGCCGACACCAAAGGTAGGGAGGGGGAGTGGGAGGTGTGGTGTAGTGTGCTGTGAGTGCTGTGAGAGTGTGCTGTGAGTGCTGTGAGAGTGTGTTGTGAGTGCTGTGAGAGTGTGCTGTGAGAGTGTGCTGTGAGAGTGTGTTGTGAGTGCTGTGAGAGCTGTGTGCTGTGAGAGTGTGCTGTGAGTGCTGTGTGTTGTGAGAGTGTGCTGTGAGTGCTGTGAGCTGTAAGTGCTGTGTGCTGTAAGTGCTGTGTGCTGTGAGTGCTGTGTGCTGTGAGTGCTGTGTGCTGGGAGTGTGTGCAGTGTGTGCAGTGAGAGTGTGTGCAGTGAGTGTGTGTGCAGTGAGTGTGTGTGCAGTGTGCTGGGAGTGTGTGCAGTGTGCAGTGAGAGTGTGTGCAGTGAGTGTGTGTGCAGTGAGTGTGTGTGCAGTGAGTGTGTGTGCAGTGTGCTGGGAGTGTGTGCAGTGTGCAGTGAGTGTGTGTTCAGTGAGTGTGTGTGCAGTGAGTGTGTGTGCAGTGAGAGTGTGTGCAGTGAGAGTGTGCAGTGAGAGTGTGTGCAGTGAGTGTGTGTGCAGTGAGTGTGTGTGCAGTGAGTGTGTGTGCAGTGAGTGTGTGTGCAGTGAGTGTGTGTGCAGTGAGAGTGTGTGCAGTGAGAGTGTGTGCAGTGAGTGTGTGCAGTGAGTGTGTGCATTGAGTGTGTGCAGTGAGTGTGTGCAGTGAGAGAGTGTGCAGTTGTGCAGTTGTGCAGTTGTGCAGTTGTGCAGTTGTGCAAAAAAATTAATTTTTTTTTTTTTAAACGGGAGCCATGTGAAAACCGCGTTATAACCGATTTCGCGTTATAACGGGTCGCACTATAACGGGGTTTACCTGTATAGTGCAGAATAAATGAGTTCTTCAGTATTAGGTGATACCTTTTTAATTGGACTAACAATTTGTGTCATAGGACAAGCTTTCGAGAGTTCTCCTCTCTTCTTCAGGTCTGCAATACTGATATACACAGGAATCTATGGCTAAAGCAGTGTAGAGAGAAAAAACAAACAGATATGTACTGTAGATAAGGTCGGGTGTTAAAAGTGTTTGAAGCCAGGGGAGGGTTACAAGGAGGGGAGGTTACATATCTAGGTTTCTTTCTCTCTACATTGTTTTAGCCAGATACCATGCCCCAGCCTGAGACATGTGAATGTTCTCACAAGTGATCTTTTTATTTGATATATATATATATATATATATATATATATATACTGATGCAGCGGTCATTATTTTAAGGCATCACAGCGCAGTTTTCCTGTGCGCTGCTGTACACCACGTGGCATAAACACGGCCAATCGCCCCAGGTACACGTGTTTATCTCGGTTGCTTTGTTTGAATTTGATGGATTGTGTGCAAATATGCAATGAAATGAATGAATGTATAATTATAATTCACTGAGAGTGATTGATCACATACTAGAGTGTGCAGCCCCTCTCCTACCCTGAGCTCACTCCCAATTGCATAAGCACATGGTCTGGGAGCCCTATTTATAATTTCAGTATGGAGAGAATTAGCACTTAAGACATTTTGCAAGAATGGTAATAGAGCTTAGCCTATAGACCTAATAATTGGAGAATTGCTTAAGACACTGGCTCTGCTGCACATGTTTGTGGCAGAAAAGGGCACATGGTGCGCTATAGCATGCAAAAGGTTTATACTGAGTGTAGCCAGGTCACCCTTTGCCCCCTTCGACCTCCCTTGGAGCCTCCGTGGCCACGAGCGATGGCGGGTGCTGCCGGAGGCCAGCGGCAGAACCGACGGCCATTCCGGAGGGTGGGGGCCGAGGAGGGAGCAGCGCGTCTCCCCCTGCAGGTTGCCGGTTGCCGGGGACGCGATCGGGCTGTTGCTACGGCCGCGGTCACGTCGCTAAGGTCCTCTCCTTGCGCAGGAGACAGCTAGTGCGAGAGGCCCCCGAACAGCTCGCGCATGCGCAGAAGTAGGTAGGGAATACAGCCAGCCTTTAGAGAGTCGCGCGAGAGTAGGGATAGACAGGGAGATGTTGTGGCGGCCATTAGGGGTTAGTGCAGGCACAGGGAAGGTGCGCACATGGCCCCAATGTAAGTACAGCCTCCACAGGACTACAACTCCCATGAGGCTTAGGGCCAAGCACACCAGGTGCGTCAGTGTGGCCAATGAGGGCCAAGGATCTGCAGAGGGAGCAAGTGGATACATTTGGCGGGCTTGCAGCTACGTGTCAGTCAGAGTCAGGAGCCCAAGGAAAGAGGTAGGGTGCAGGAGTCAGGGACTCCCTGCACTAGGCCAGCGGCCCTAAGGCCCAAGTTAGTCCTGATTTCCCCACCAGGTTAGTGAGTGTTGCCAGGGATAGCCTCAGGTTAGGGACCCTGTCACTCATGGTAGTTAGAGCTGGGGAATAGGAAGGGATAAGGGGGCTGGTGTTAGTCTGCAGAGCGTTGCGCGTAGTATGAGGCAACTGGGGGGTTCATAGCGGTAACCAATCCGGGGAGCCATGGCCCAGGGCCCGTGCTATGAGTAGGGTGGGTGCAGGGACCTACCTGCATAGGATAGGCAACCCCGCATGCCCTAGGAGTTTCCCCTTAAGCCACTTAAGGATGCTGTGTTATAGGGATGCCTATAGTGCAGTATGTGTCATGTTGCTATTGTGTTAGTGATGGACTCAGCGGATGCTGCGGTTCCAGTGACGGAGTTCGGACCCACGTTGGGGTCCACAGAGAATATCGCTAGGATAGGATCAGACGGATTCATCGCACGTCTGACCCTTTGTGAAGCGTTGCTGATCCGAGCACCGGAGTGCTCGGCAGGTATCTACAGTTCTAAGTGCACCAACGGGCCCTTAGTGGTGTAACTGTGACTGCGCAGTCACCCACTGACTCTCTGCAAGAGTGCGGGACATTGGGTGGGGTTTCTTTGGACACTGGGTGGGATCACCTGGTGTTGGGGAAGCGTCCTGCGCGACGCAGTAGGTGTCTCCTCTAGAGAGGGACACAGGTTATATAAAGGTATTGCCGTGATATGTTATATTGCAGGATAGTAAAGCCCTTAGTTATATTACTTCCTGTCTATGTGATTATTGAGATTGTCCTGCGAGGAACCACTCCCCCTCTGGTGGGGGCCATCGCAGGTGGAGGCGCTGCACCTATTGTAAGTGGTTGTCCATAGTATTGTAATTGCCCCAGGTTCCTTGTGGCGGAAGCTCAGCCCTCCTGTGAGCCAACAGGTAACGCACCACACACACCTATGGTAACACCGTATGTTTCTCCGCTCCCACAGTATAATCTGCGATCGGGGGGGGGGGGGAGGGGAAACCCGTTACATGTACATCACTACTCATTATATAGATTCTAGCATACCATTGTAGCCATGCATAATAATGGACTGCATACATCTTCCCTGCTGGCAGTAAACCCTGGTAGGTAACAGGAATGCCAGCAGTAGTTATGGAGGTTTTCCCTTACACCCTGGTGAGGTGCCCTATGTATGGATGGGAGTGGCTGCATGCTCTGAGTCCCTGGTTGATGACATCGGAGATGCGCCTGCCCCCTGAGGTATATAAGGCACAACACTGTGCAAGTTGTTGTTGTTGCTGCTGTGTTTTGGCTCCTGCCAAAGGGAGTGCAGGATAGCTTTGTGCCCACTAGTGCAGTAACTAGTGGCACGGAATTTCTAATCAGCCTGTCAAGGCCACACTGTGTCCAGGGACCTGGCACAGGGGTGATCTCCCTACGGGGAGAGGGAATCCCACTCCAATTGGGAGGGCGTACCTGGCAAAGGGACAACAGCACGGAGGAATGTGCGGCTGAGGCTGACAGCTGCCAGGGGCAGTCTATCATGTCGATAACATCAATAAAGATGCCCTGTTTAAAGATACCCCCACTGTGAGAGTGTGAGATTACTCAACAGTGGCAGACACCACAGAGAAGGAGTTCCTCACCAGGACCATCTCCCTGCGGAAGCACAGATCCTGATGAGGTGGAGGCGCTGCACATGATATAGGTAGGACTCGCACCCACTACCTCAGCTGCCTGTCTGGATGGCATCCCCTAATACCATCATGCGGGAAACTAAGGAGCCCTGTTGCTTACAGGTGCACCACCAGACACGATCATGTAATGGGAACCGGTTAGACCACACGGGCCAATGTGAGATTGGGTGGGTCAGACTAGAGGGAGTACCTGTTACACCATTATATAACCGAAACAGGAATCTAGGCCAAAACTGCTTTCAATTAAACTAAAGGTCTCCCTGTTGGAATGTGAAGTTCACATTGTTGTTCCTAAAATATTCTGCATTTCTTTTATTGCACTAGAAACATATTTTAGTCATAGAAATCCACTCACAAACATTATCTTTCTAATTGCCGGGTTATTGTAAATGCAAATGTAAAAATTAGAACAGTAGTTATTAGGTATTTAAATTCAGCTGTTAAACACTTTTATAAGAACATGAAGGAGCTGCTGAAATACTGGTGTGGGTCTCAGCAATTGCATTGTATAAGAAAATTAAGCTGTACTGTAGGGCTCGGCTCTAACCCAGTGCTTTTAACCTGCGGAACCCTAAGCGAGTGTATCATGACAACAGAGAACCCCAAATCATTTCATCTATATATTTAAAAATACCATGGCTGTAGTTGGTTTCTATATTTTTTTTAAATAAACAGCTTTCTATAGTATTTACCCACTGGCAGTGAACAAGTAAATAAAAAACAAACTGTCGGTGAAGAATAGCATGAAAAGAAAAACAGACGGAAATTTACTGACCTGCATAAGGGACTTCACCAGCTCACCGCGTTTGATCTGCAGCACGTTTCCGATCAGTGGAAGTGGAGTAGGACCTGGGGGGAGGTTGCGTCTTCTTAACATTTTGTTCCATGTCAAACCGATGAGCATGCACGAAATCAGCACAGCCAGAAAGAGGTTCCCCAGCCATGATATATCCATGTTGACAACTGTGATATACTGTTTTCTGAAGCACAAGTTTTTCAAACTGAATAAAACTGGGAATCTGCCAAATCATTGCCTAACACATTTCATAACTGATCCAGTTGCATTCCCCATCACATTGTAAGAGTTCACTTGGATAAGCATTCCATTTAAATTCATAGGCAGACTACACCCTTCTGTTAGTGAAGACAGACTGTGTTCTCCAAAATAAATTATTTCTCATAAATAACAATCATGGCGTTCATGTGATATCCTGTGTATGCCATTAGTCTGAAGGAAAAAAGGGAGAGAGGGATATGATTGACACTTTCATATATGTAAAGGGCTTCAAAATTGTGCAGGATGGAAGCATATTTCAGAAAGAGAAGTGCCAGAACCATAGCGCATGTTCTGAAGCAGGAGTGTGGCCGGCTTAGGGGAAATGTGAGGAACTCCTTCACTGAAATAATGGTGTAGAGTTGGTAAAGGCCTTTCTAACACAAGAGGGGAATTATTGGGATTTACATAAGGCCACGCATATAGTGCCGTCGATGGTGAAGGAGACACGACGGGTGATGTCACCCGTCGCCGTCGCCACAGGCGAACGTTATATTTTGCTAGGCGGAGGCGTCGCAGGTTTACAGGCATTTGATTGGTTCAAGGACCATCATATGAGGCGACAGCCCTTGAAAAATCAAATTTTGCCGACTACCAGTTTTCGCGATGTCGCTCCGTCGCATAAGCGCACACGGTGGCGGCAATGCATTTGTTTCCGGGCGACATCGCCGGCACTATAAGCGCAGCCTAAGGCTACCCTAAACTAAAGAAAGTCATGGATTAAATAGGGTCGGAGGTTTTGAACCCGAAAGGGCAATACTGTTGGCATAATAGGAGTGCCAAGAGGTTTTTTTTAGGTGTTTTGGGTCAAAAAATAGCATTTTACTGGAAAAGTGTTGATATTGAGGCAACTATAAGGTAGCACGTTTTCTTCGAATTTCAAACACACTACTTTCTTCCACCTGTTTTTACTGTATTTAACTTCCATATTTGGTTTCAATTGGTTAACGAGGGAGAGCGTGCTTCACTGGAGTCAGAAAGATTTGTATTGTCTTTATTTTATGATAAGAAACAGGATAGTGGTCAGCGCAAGCTGTCGATCTCAGAGATTAGAAACGCAATAATGAAAGGCAAATAGTTAACACCTTAGATATGAAATATTCCCACAATATAATGGGGGCAGGAGGGAGGGGGGCAGGGGGATGGATGGGTATAGATCTATATGAATTAACTCACACGGCCTTGTGTGAGCCCCTTCCCTCAGAGTTATGATCCTTGGATTTCAGTCTGATGTCGGATGGTATTCAAAATCAGACACGTCCTCTCAGTGTTCCCTTAATAGGTATGGTGAGCGGATGGCTCCTCTCCCAAAATCCCAAGTGTTGAAAATGGGCAGAGCCAGGATTAGCCTATGCCAAACGTTTAATGGATAATAAAAACATAAAGGACTCACACAGCATAAAAGCCCAGTGCAGCCACAATCCTTCCGACAGATCCACTGCTTCCCGGTGAGCTCACGCGGACGCGTCCGACTGCGGGACCGGTACTAGGAAGTCTTGACGGAAGTACGGCAGCCGTCTGGGTCCAAGAACAATGAGCACCAGCAGGGAACTACGCGTTTCGCAAACTAATGCTTCGTCAGGTTCCTGCCGGATGCTCGTTTCTACTGATAGATATAGGCACCAAACCCCTTAACATAATTAGTTAATTGGCTGCACCAATGGGTATGACGCATAGTGTGGAAATTACTCCTGCGTACGTCAATATTATATGTCCAGTGCCGTTTGCTCTAATCTTAATACTTATTCTCAAATGCAAATACAAACGATATATAAAGGAAGGGGTGTGTATAAACACCTAGCATAATAGTGCATAATCACCTTATCATCTTACCCACGTAAATATGTGGGAAAACATAGAGCCAGTGACAGGCTGAACCTAAAATTTAGCATAGAGTCACAAATATGCGAGAGCAGCTCCCTCTTGTGGTCAACTTGTATACATGAGAGAATATTAACAGCGTCTCTCCCATCTAAAAATATGCATTATAAAAGTATATGCTCACAAAGTGGAGCTAATAAATGATAGACATAACAAATCGAGATAGAGCAACCAATAGTAGGCCAGACTAAAAGTTCACATAAGTTAACATATATCACTGGCGACATGCCAGGATCTATATGTGAGAACAGCTCACTCCCTCAAACTCATTTATGTAGAAAGATGGAAAATCTTTGCATATAGATGCATTACACAATCATGATACAAACATATAAATATGGCAAGTAAAATACGGTGAATAAAATACATATGGCATATAAATGTCCACTAGGGGCCAAGTTCTAGAAGACTCACTTAGATGGACACTTAATACAAATTGATGTAAAAACAGTTATAAATGTAGCCCCTGTAAGTAAGAGCAGGCTACTTATCCTTCTCCTACTGGAGTTTGCCCTGGTAAGGGCAGGCACCAGTAGTAACCATGGGTTTTTCCCCTTCACCAAGCCCTGCTGGAGTGGTAGAGGTAGGCCCCCCCTGACTCTGTGCAGGCCTAGACAGAGGGGAGGTCCTGCTGACATCATGAGGGGCAGGGCTGTATCTATTTAGTGGGCTGTCCTGGGTGTGTGTGAGTCAGTTCAGTTCTGGAAGCTGTGAGTGAAGTTGGAGTGTCTGACTGAACAGTCAGAATCTGGAGAGCAGAGTGTCAGGACTGGCAGTCTGAGAGATGATCCTGTGAAAGCTGAGCATTCAGCTTGTCAGCCTGTGGTCAAAGATACAAAGACAAAAGAAACAGCGCAAAAAACCTCATAGTGTAGTATATATAAAATTATAATATGATAAAACAGGTGAGTATTGCACGTACATCAGTTCAATAAATACTAGCAGTACATGTTGTGGACATGTTACCAGTCAGCAACAGATGGTGGGTAAGGATCACCGGATAACTCTCCTTCTCCTCTCACGTCTCGCTTGTGGTATCGCTCAGGACGCCGTGATACAGGGCAGCAGCCCCTCAGCATGGATATAGCAGCCCGGTGGAGTACAGCTGTCTCCCGACGTGTTGGCTGTGGCAGTTTGCGGGGAACCAAGCTCTCAGTCACTGGCTTTCAGGCGTGTGTCTGCACGTGTGGCGTCCGCTTGCAGCGCGCATCGGATGACGTCATCAAGCGGCGCCGATCACTCAGCAGTCTCAGACGGCCACAGGAGCGTAGAGAGCGTAGGTTGCAAAAACGGAGATGGAGCCAAGTGGCAAGATAGGTTAAAAACACACTGCAGGTAGTGTCAGAATGCGCCCTCTTATCCAACGTAATATACAATGTAAATAATTTCCATTATGTAAAAAATGATGTAAAAAAATATGTAATGTCTTTGATATAGATGATAAATACATATCATGCATAGACTATAAAATAAATTCACTGCCATAGATCAAAAAAGCAAAAAAGCAAACAATAATTGCTTTTCTGCCCCACCTATTTTGTTAATCTCAAAACAGGATGGGTGATGAGGCTTGTAGTTTTCAATAGTTAGAAAGCACAATATAACATGATATTGAACAAGAGAAAAATACTTGATGTCAGCAAAATCTAAATTTCGTGGACCATGACTTATATTGAACAAAGTCAAAGAAAATATTTAAGATCCCATTGTGAGTTTAACCCCTTAGATATAAAGGTATCAAGAGAGAAAATCCAATATGCTTCTCTCTTGTACAGCATCTTGATCCCATCACCTCCCCTGATGTGGGATTAAATATGTTCGATAGTAATACATTTAAAGTTTTGCAGAGATCCATGTTGGCACTCACTAAAGTGTTTCGAGACTGGGTGGATTAGATCTTGTTTGTTAGTCAATCTCATGTGTTCCACAACACGAAGCTTGAACATTCTTTTAGAGAGGCCAACATATCTCTTATTGCATCTACAGATCAGCATATATATCAAACTTAATAGTTGTTTGTCTGAAGACGGTGCATCATTGCTAACAATCGGATGCCGCGCCATGATCATAGGAGCGGGGAAAGAACTTCATCTCGAGCGGGGTTTCAGAGGTAATTAAATGTTTCTCCTCTTGAAATGATATCCCTGCCATTTGTTCATATTGAGCCATTGGGCTAGTCCCGCATACGAACTGTGTTATCTTTTACTTCTGCAACCACTAATAGGCCGTTCCCTTTAAACTATTCTACTATATCTGCATCTCAAGATTGCTGAGAACACACCAATTACTTACTTCTATATGATATATATTGATGGACTTGTTCAGCTGAAACATACGAGGTACCTTGGAGATATGCATGGCTAAGTTTTGTTCATCTGGTATCCTTAAACGCCAATACTAACTTTTCCTCCAAGTATTATAAAAAGAGGCAATTATTTTCCAAAAGTTTTTAAATAAATGGTATCTACATAAAAAATTGAGTATGTATAATTTGACATGCAATACAGATGTAGTAAAAATTATTGCAACTAATGGCGCACTGCAGCAGGACCGACAATGCACCCACGAAAGAAGTAGCGCTTGTTTAGAATCAGGCGCATGTGAGAAGGGGGTGATACTATTGCGCTATTCCAGCAAAAGGGAGTACATTTTCCACAGGTTGCAATAACATTGGCTGCATCTGTAGATTAATAGCCTGTGCTCAACAGTCTTGTAGTTTCGCAAGAAATGACTTCAGATTCAACCGATTTTGCAGGAAATGAACCGAGAGAATGGCTAACACATGAAAACTCCTGGATATTAAAATAATTTAAATTTGAATACAGGTATTGACAAAATAATCCCAGTGCACTTTGTAATTTCCATAAAATAGCTTTTCAAAATTACTTTTAGTATTAGGGTCATGTAATGTTTAGGAAAAAATTATGCCCATTTAATCCCTTTCATTGTAGGAAATGTTTTCTGGATTCTTAAGAGGTCCGGATCATGTACTGGTAATGTTTTCCTTAGTCTGCTTCTTTGCCAACACATGATTTGTCTGTTTGTTTTTCTATCATTTCAGTGTCTTGTGATGAAGTAAAAGCTGTGAGAACAATCAACACAGTTACAGGTGCGCCGACGAGTATTTTAAAACGTGCCTTAAACTTGCCTTGGAAGATCTGGGACTATCACCAACAAGATCCTGGTACACGCTGGGTACATGCTGCGACATATCAGTGACATTTCTGTAGAGACTAATGGCCCATCGGATTAACACAGCAGGGGTCCCTGGCAGTCCCATTCAGGCTGTCTCACATTTTAATCTTGTCTTTAACTGTTACATACGCCTATAATACATATTTTCTTTAACTGTTCATGCAATGTATTGTATATAATGTATATACCCTGTTCATTTATGTAACTGTATTTGTAACCATGTATTATTTGTCTTAACTCTATGCCCAGGACATACTTGAAAACCAGAGGTTACTCTCAATGTATTACTTCCTGGTAAAACATTTTATAAATAAATAAAAATAAATGATAAAAGTGTAGTTAAACCCTTTACACAATAAGTGGAATGGATACCCAATAATATGCTGATATTGACCCCCCAGTGGTGGATGGTGAAAATACACTCAAGCCACAAGAGGATGGAAACTCCATAGAAAAAATATATAATAAAGGTTTAATGCAGCAAAAAACATCCCACTCAACCTTCAATAGAAAAGAGTCTTCTTTTTTCTTAGATATAGATGTCGAACGGGATACGTTATATGCAAGAAAATCAGTGAGAGAAAAATATAGGGTAATACTGTTGATAAAATTTGCAGATACCATTATACTCACAAAGGTATGATTAAATAGAGCATGTCACACTCAATAGTCTGCTGTGCAGGAAATGGTCCGATGCTGTATGCAGTGACCTCGTAGGTAGAATGCTGTGTGGGTATGCTAAGGTAGAAGACAGGAGAACACCATAGCGCAGACTATCCGATCATTTAATAAAGTTATGGATAAAACCCTCAAAAATGCGCACTTACAATTAGTGCAGTTTAACAAGGCACATAAAATAAATCACGGAGCGATGTCGATCTCACCACCCCTCTCGCACAGATTAGATGTGTGCCGATGCACACCAATGTCAGGCGGGTGCTGCTTCCTATTGCAGCCGCAGGGAAACAGCTGCTGCACTCCACGGGGCTCTATCTCACTCAGTGTCACTCCTTCAACTCTTCTCCTGGATACTGGATTCAAGAGGAGAGTGGAAGGAGTGACACTGAGTGAGAGAGAGCCCCGTGGAGCGCAGCGTTCATCGGCGAAAATCTAATCTGTGCGAGAGGTGGTGAGATCAATGTCGCTGCGTGATTTATTTTATGTACCTTGCCCAGCCGAACGGATTCCTTTAATATATACATAAAGGTAGAAATATACTGTATTTGGTGTCTGGCATAAAAGCCCGGGAGAGATACTGACTCTGCAGTACCTGTATGTTAATGTTCAGGGGGCGACAAAATGTCTGCAACAGGCCCCCTGATCAAAGGCGCCCCCACCCTGATTATGTACAACATCTACTTGTTACCTGATGCCTGAATGAATTGCCAATCCCAATCCTGATTGCTTCATTGTCCAACCCCTAAGTGCGTTATTTGTATATATCTTGTGTGTTCACCTTTTTCAAGGAATAAACTTTCTTTATTACAGTACAGTATATCTAAGTCGCATTCAATTCAACCCAGTTTATTTGTGTATATTATAACCATGCACAAGCTCCCGTGACATGTCCTTCAACATGTTCAGCCACTAAAAACGTGCATCTGATTAGGTCCGAGATTCTCTTGGTACCTGGGTGACCGGCAGATTTAGAGGAGTGACTTTTGGTGGTATTGTGGAGCGGCATACTGTACAAGCACCCCTCCGGCGCCTCCATACCCTCAGGAATGAGTGTTTGAGACTCCAGTATCTGATACAATCCGTCAAGACATACTTGAAAATGAGAGGTAACTCTCAATGTATTACTTCCTGGTAAAATATTTTATAAATAAATAAATAAATAAAGGAATTAGCCGAAAGGATATACTTAGAGGGGAGAATGCTCTCAGGGATATCTTCAGATTTATCTTCGCTGACTAATTGACGGGACAAAGCACCGGCCTTCAGATTCTTGGTACCAGGAATTTATAAGACAATGTAATTGAACCTTGAGAAGAAAAGGGCCCAACGGGCTTGACGAGAACCAAGACGGCGAGCACTCTCAATGTATAATAATTTTTTATGATCCGTAAGGATTGAGAAAGGGTTTTCAGTACCCTCCAGGAGGTGTCTCCATTCTTGTAGGGCAAGTTTAATGGAAAAATGTTCTCTATTCGCAACATCATAATTTTGTTCAGCAGAAGATCATTTCTTAGAGAAGAATCCACATGGGTGCAACTTATCCTGGGGAGAACGCCTTTGAGAGAGTATGGCTCTTCATCCAAAGTGAAAGGGAGAGTAGGGTCAGGATGACGTAAGATTTTGGCGGAAACAAAAACCTTTTTGAGAGAGTCGAAGGCTAGGCATGCTTGGGGGGCCAGGAAGAGGGATCTGCTCCTTTCTTAGTCAGGGCAGTACTGGGAGCCACAGTGGCAGAGAAATTACGAATGAATTTACGATAATAATTGGCAAAACCAAGGAAGCGCTGAATCGCCTTGAAAGAAGTGGGTTGGGGCCAATCTAGGACGGCTTTAAGTTTATCAGGATCCATCGGGAACTCCGTATCAGAAATAATGTACCGTAGGAATGAAGTAGAGGTCTGGTGGAACATACATTTTTCCATCTTGGCATAAAGATGTTTTTTGCGCAGGTGAGAGAGAACTAACTTAGTGTGCTAAATATGTTCCGGAAGGGACTTGGAATAGATGAGAATGTCATCAAGGTATACAATGACAAAAATGTTAAGGACATCAGAAAAGGTTTCATTCACGAAGTCCTGGAAAACCGCAGGTGCATTACAAAGTCCAAAGGGCATAACTAATTACTCATAATGGCCATTGCATGCATTGAATGCCATCTTCCATTCGTCTCCTTGTCGTATACGTATAAGATTATAAGCCCCACAGAGGTCCAGCTTGAAGAAAATGGTAGCACCTTGCTGTGGCGATAGGGGGTTAATCAGGCCATTATTAAAAGTATTATACCTGGCTGATAACCTATTCAGTCCCAACGCGATTTAGGGTTAAACTGTATGTGCACCACACTGCTATGTTTTCCCTATACCATCTTTATTGTCCCCATTTTGCAGCTCAATCCCTAGCTGCAGTGATAGGAATATATGTGAACTGTGCCAGTTTGTTTTGCGACACAAGGGGGAGCTGCGAGCACTACACCAAGCGCTGATTGAAGAAGCGTGGCTGTGTATGGGTGGCCGCTTTGAAACATAGATGTCACTTTCCAAGCTCTCAACCTCGTAACCGCAAGGTTAATTGAGTAAGTGGTTTGCGGTCTAGCTGAAGTGGTTTGCTGTCAAAATGTATCTGCTACCTTATTAGCTTCTTAACTTGAAAGGGGGAAAGTAAATTGACGTGAGAAGCGGGTCAAACCGCAAACCACATCATAGCCTGTTCAATTAAGTAAGCTAACTCGCGCTAGGAGTGAGCTAGCACTCTAATTTTTGGAGTGCAGCTAAGAATAAAGAAACCATACACACACATATTAAGTTTATAGTAGTGGCATAAGCAGAACATACTTTATTAATAAACTGTGTTATACTGGGTTTTAAATGCAAAGACGGGAAGCTTTTCCTGTCAGCCCAGGAATAAATCCTTTAACATGCAAGTATGTTAAGGATGAATAAACTGAGGGATTTCTCAACTCCGTACTTCAAAGACATCCTACAGAGAGGGTGCCTCAATGTCTATGAAAAGTCTGGAGTTGAAAAGCCTCAGCAATATTAGATGACAGGATGGCTGGGATATTATAAGTGCCAGATACCGGATAAAGTATGAGTACTGCTGCGGCACAGTTTATTCGAGCATTTGCCCGTTCTGTGCCGCAGCAGTAGCCTGGCGCGCGCCCGTGTGTGACGGGCGCACGCCGAAGCAGCGGAAGAGCGCCCTCCGATCGGGGCGCTCTCCCTACCGCTGCCGGGTCCGCCGGGTCCCCCGGAACCCCCTGCCGCTGTCCCGCGATCGCGGGACACCAGGGCTCCCTCGGGGAGCCCCTGGACACGCGTGCAGGGGGCGCACGCTCCCGATGACGCGTGACCGCGCGTCTATGACGCGCGGCACGCCGAGGGGCGGCCACTAGCAAGCCGGGAGATTTCCCGGCTTGCGGTACCGACCACACTTCAATAAAGTGTGTCGGTAGTGTACTTCACACTTGGTGGCCAAACCCCAGACTTGCTGTCGCCAGGTAAGGGGCTGACCCCGGTTTGCTAAGCAGGGCATCTTAACAACATTAGGGGCCCCTGGGCAAAGCAGTGCACGGGGCCCTGCCTACACAATCACTCACATGAATAAAAATGTAAATTAACGATTTGTTAACGAATAGTTAATATCCCCTGAATATCTACTTTACGATTTATTCTGACATCTTACTGTTACAGTGTTATTCATAAAACAATCTTTTATATAACTTTTACAATACCTCACAAGAGAAACATCACTTTGCTATAACTGCAGTACAGTGAAAAAACTCAACTTGTACCCCCTTTTTTATCCGAAGAAATATCACACTAGACAGTCACCGGTATATACTTCTAACCTATGCAGACTATCGCCCCCAGCCTCCCACGTGCTCACTAGCAGCAGCAGGCACTGGAAGTGCTGCACTGCTAGGCTGCGAGCGGTTGTGACGCGAGCAGGGGTGCCGGGCAGGCGGAGAGCGAGCAGAGCCGGGGTTCCACTTCTGGGTGGGGGAGAGCGATCGGAGCTGGGGTGCTGGGCGGGGGGAGAGCAAGCTGAGCTGGGGTGCCGGGTTGGGGGAAAGCGAGCCGGGGTGCCGGGCACCACGGCAGGGGGAGAACGAGCTCTTCTAGCTAGACTTAGATTGAAGACTTTACATTTTTAGCATTGGTGGGCATGCATGGGCCGGGCGAGTGGGGCCCCCCTCTGCTGTGGGGCCCCCGGGAAACTGCCTAGCGTGCTCATACGTTAAGTCAACCCTGATGCTAAGGAGCTCAGGTGTGAAGTTGACACATACTCCGTGCAAACCGGGAGGCAACTCCTGTCCTTTCTGCAAAGTACTGAGAAGTCGGGGATAGGTGTGGAAAATTAGTCCCACGAGAGAATTGGGTGCATATATTAGGTATAGGACCCTTAACCCTATAAAAATGCCTGCATCCCAGTCAGATTCATCGGATGTACCAACGATTTAACCAAGTTCCTGCGTCAGTGGTTCCGGAGTGTGGGAGGTTCATATCGTAACTAAGGATCATCCCCCTCTTCTGGAATTCGTTAGAGATAAGGGTTCCTTAACGAACCCTGTAAGGACTGAACAAACTTTTACCTGTTGACGGAAATATAGGGGTGGCAACTTGTGCCCCTACAGTAGCCAGGAATTGCTACACAGATCCTTTTGCGCACCCACTTGCATGCATGCAGTGGCGCACAGAGACTTTGTTTCATTAAAAGGACAATTGATTTCGTTCCCCCATCAAAGTAAGTGTTTTATTAAGTGTATATTGTGAAGATTTGTGTGTTTGTCTGAAAATAAATAAATTACAATTTATTTTACTCAACTTGTGTGCTCAGTGCAGAATCCCGATATTAGCTTTCATTTAAGTCTTGGACAGGCTTATAAGTGTTCGAAAAGTTCGGAAATAAGAGGCAAAGGGTAGCGATTCTTCAAAGTAATCTTGTTCAAACCTCTGTAATCAATACACGGGCGAAGTGACCCACCGTCTTTTTAACGAAAAAGAACCCTGCGCCGGCAGGGGAGGTGGAGTTTCTTATAAAGCCCTTCTTTAAATTCTCTTGAATATAATCGGACATGGCCTTAGTCTCAGGAGTGTTAAAAGTTAAGACCTAGCTTTGGGAAGGATGGCCCCGGACAAAAGATCAATAGGGCAGTCAAAGGGACGATGAGTGGGCAGAACCTCATGCTGAACCTTATCAAATACGTCAAGAAACTTCCGAATATATTACAGGAAGAGAAGCATTAGCAGGTTTGGTGGTCTCTAGGCTGGCAACGACTTGTACAGGGGGCGTAGAAGGGCTTTTAGCGACTGGACTCCACTGAATAGGTTTGTTATCAGTCCAGTCTATCTGTGGATTGTGGCGTTGGAGCCAAGGTAGACCCAGGATTACCTGCACCGCAGGGGAGTGAATTACGTCCAAGGAAATTTTCTCTTTATGGCCATCCTCCGTGGAGAGGCAGAAGAAACAAAGCAGAAGGATTCTGCTGCCAGTGCTCAAGGGCCAACAAGCGTAGAATGTCTTATTCTTAAGTCATAATGGCACACATCTGCAGTATATAAATAACCACTCTTATCAAGTGTATAACGCGGACCCAGTGGAGTAGGCTGGGGGGAGGGGTGATGTGGGGTGACACTAAGAGTCGGCGACTATCCAAAGAACAGCTTGGCTAACGCTAAGTTACCCACAGCCCACTCTGCCAATGAAGATACCTGCTGTCACGCTGCTTGATCCGTTGTGACCACGAAGAGATGAGGGTGAATCACCGGAGTGAATGCCTGCAATGTAGTGTGTCCAATCCACGTGCAACCAGCAGTAGTAACCGGAAAAGCCCAATGAAGAAGCGGTGCACTGAGGTAAGTAGGGAACCACACGCAGCTCTAACAAAAATCTGCTATTTTATTGAAAAAAAGCGACAAACCAACCACCAACTAGACTGTGGTAGGTTATACACCACTATGCCTGTATAGATGGAACGGCAGTCTCATTAATTAATTTGCTGCTGTTTGAAGGAGTTGCCGTCCTTAACCAATCTATTGTTAACCTATCACAGTCTAGTTGATGGTATATAGGGGAGTATGAGATGATTTACCACTCACTCTTTGACAAAGTCCCTTGCGGGATGAAACGCATCAGAGGTTCCTAGCTTTGTGATGTTTGTCCCTTTTTTTCAATAAAATAGCCGATTTTTGTTAGAGCTGCACTACTTACCTCAGTGCATTGCTTCTTCGTTTGGCTCTTCGTGGAGAGGGAAAGAAGAACTGTCTTCAAAGTAATGAAGGCTGGCTGGAGAGGTCTTCCATCAATGGCCTTGAGACCGACGGATACGGACTTCTGTATCATAGGGATATTGTGCTTGTTGGCGAAATCCTTGTCCACAAAGTTTCCCAGACCCGGAGTCGATAAAAGTGGAAACGGATACATGGAAGTCAGGACCCTCGAGGAAGATCGGAAGCATAATCCTTTTTGGTAGTCTCCCCTTAGTAGGGGGAGAAGAGGAAATAGTACCCAATGAGATTCCCCCCCATACCTCATGGGTGTTGGCGTTTCCCGGCTCCGTAGGACAGCGGCGCACCAGATGTCCAGGTAGACCGCAGTAGAAACACAGGCCCTCATTCTTTTGACATTGTTTCTCAGAATAGGAGAGTTGATAACTTCCTAACTGAAGGGGTTCTGGGGCCTCAAGAGCTGGGAGAATGGTGGGAGTAGGACTGTGGATAGAAGGCATAGGAGTGAGAGAACGAGCATGATGGCGTTCAGTTTCCTGAAGGCGTTGATCCACCCGAATACATACGGCTTTCAGGTCCTCTAGTGCGGAGGGTCTTTCCTGGGCCGCTAAGTCATTCTTCACCGTTTCCAAAAGTCCTTGCCAGAAGGCTGCAGATAAAGCCTCCTCGTTCCAGCCCGTGTCCGCAGCGATGGTCCGGAACTCCAGGGCATACTTAGCAACAGAAGAGTAAAGAAGGGGGGGATCCTCCGGCGCGATGTCTTACTCAGGTTTCCAGGACACATGCAATATAAACAGACAGAGGGACCACAATCAGGAAGGGTTAAAACACAATGGTATGCTGGAGATATGGTGTTAAGGAAGCACACTTACATTAAAACCTCTATATCCACCTTGAATATGGTGTGTGTTTCACAGAACAACCTCAGAGAAAGGGGAAAGACAGAAAAAACATAGTATAACACCGTTTTTGTTAAACAAAATTGATTAAAAAGAGATTGCCAACTCACAAGCGACCATTAAAAAATGGTCCATAATATCGGGGATTAATTCACTAACCCAAAACCTATCTGCATACATAGACATGTTATTACAACCCGCAGTGAAAAAACTTCCATCACACCTAAAAGACACAACTCAGATACTTCAGCTGCTAGAGAAAGTGGTCTGGCAACCAGAATTTCTGCTGGCAACTTGTGATGTAACATCACTGTATACGTGTATAAATCACACACAGGGGTGTAACGCGACTAAATACTGTCTAGAAAAACATTTAACAATAGCACCAATTCAGTTGGACTTCATTATTGATGGGATTAAGTTTATCCTTGACCATAATGCCTTCTGGTTCGGGGATGAATATTACTTACAAACAAGAGGAACTGCGATGGGCACCAAATTTGCCCCCAGTTATGCAAATCTTTTTCTCGGTTGGTGGGAGGACCAAATCATTTGGCCCAACCAGACATGGGAGGCAAATTTGGTGCTCTATCGCCGCTATATTGACGATATTGTGATCATATGGAGGGGAGATATGATCTCCCTACAAAATTTCTTTGACACAATAAATCAGAACAATGTCAATCTGAACTTCACATATAACATTAGTCCCACAAAAGTGGAATTTCTGGATTTGGAGATTTTTATAGAAAAAGAAAAAATCAATACAAAAACACATTTTAAATCTGTCAATTGTAACAATTTTATTAAAGCAGATAGCTGCCACAAGAAAAACTGGCTTGAAAACGTCCCCTATGGGGAATTTAGACGTTTAAAAAGAAACTGCACAAAACCAGAAGATTACGAGACTCAGATTGCACCTATGAAGGAAAGATTTCTGGAGAAAGACTATAAAGTCCAGACAGTGGAAACAGCTATGCAAAAAGTAGAAGGTTTAAGCAGAACAGAACTGCTAACATATAATAAGAGAATACCAGCTGATAAATTTAAAAACAATTTTATTCCTTTTATTACAGCTTTTAGTACACAGTCCAACAAAATTAGGGGTATTTTAAAGAAACACTGGCATATTTTAAAACAGGATCAATGGCTTGCTGAGATCGTAGGTGAAAAGCCAGATGTGATATTCTCAAAAGCCCCAAACCTGAAACAAAAATTAGTTTCCAGCTACCTTCATCCTAAACAGAACCAATGTTGGTTGGACAAACTGTCTAAAGGGTTCTCACATTGCTTGAACTGCATAGCATGTAAGAACAACACTCAATTAATTAGAAAATGTACAACTTTTAAGAGCAATGTTTCATCACTTGAATATCCAATAAAATCACACATTAATTGTAACAGTAAGGGTATAGTATATGTGCTGCAATGTGGATGCAATCTCCAATACGTAGGAAGAACAATAAGGAAATTAAAAACACGCATTGGAGAACACATTAGGAACATTAAAAATGGATTGGAAACCCATAGTGTGTCGAATCACTATAGGCTCAAGCATAATAAAAACCCTGCCTGTTTAAAGTTCATAGGAATTGAACAGGTAAAAGCAGATTGGAGAGGAGGAGATTTCATTCAAAAAATATCACAAAGGGAATCCTTCTGGATCTTCTCCCTCTAAACACTCACACCAAAAGAGTTAAATCTAGAGTTAGAATTGACATCATTCATTTAATATTAAGACCATGATAATTCATTCATATTTTATCTCACAGCACAGTTAGAAGGTTATACCAGTTTTAACAATTCATTTAACTAATTATTTAAATTATTGTTTTAATCTTCATTTAATGTATTTTTCTATGTGTATAAGAACGATCTAAACAATGTAATTACCTATGCAAATGGATAGAATAAGGAACAGCGTTGGATTGGACAATCAATGAACTGACAAGTATAAGGAGTGCTGTTACCCTGCATGTCTCTACGTCACTGAGGAAGCTTTTAGCGAAACGCGTCTGACGGCTTTTTGGTCCTCGCAAGCCACCATACCCAGGAAGAAAGTGAAATCCCAGTTAGTCAAACATCTTCGCCGAAGCGCATGCGCATGCGCGGACGGCAGGCAACGGAAGCAGCAGCAGCAGTGGGGAGTCTGACGACCGGGAGGAAGACCAGGCTGTGCACAAGTCTGGACGAACCACCCGATCTACACCCGTACCACTGCATTGCCTTCATCATCTACTGGGACAGACTCCACGCGGACACCTAACCATCTGGGAGGCAGTCCAGGCAGAGACTGAAAACTTCACCATTCCATGCCATTTTTTAATGGTCGCTTGTGAGTTGGCAATCTCTTTTTAATCAATTTTGTTTAACAAAAACGGTGTTATACTATGTTTTTTCTGTCTTTCCCCTTTCTCTGAGGTTGTTCTGTGAAACACACACCATATTCAAGGTGGATATAGAGGTTTTAATGTAAGTGTGCTTCCTTAACACCATATCTCCAGCATACCATTGTGTTTTAACCCTTCCTGATTGTGGTCCCTCTGTCTGTTTATATTGCATGTGTCCTGGAAACCTGAGTAAGACATCGCGCCGGAGGATCCCCCCCTTCTTTACTCTTCTGTAACAATCAAGAGGTTGTTGAATCACCTCTTATAGAGACTCTGGCAGCAGGACTTTACTCCAGAAGGGACTGAACTTTGAACCCATTTTATACGGTTGGCGCAGTTATTTTATTTTCTTTGCATACTTAGCAACAGATCTGTGGCCCTGGGAAATATGAAACAAAGAAGATGCAGCAGTAACTTTACGACCAGGTGTATCAAACACCTGCTTGAATTCTTTGTTAAACTTAGCGAAATCTTGTGTAAGTTCGGGTCTCAGTTCCCAGATGGGAGAAGCCCAGGACAATACATCGCCAGTCAAGAGTACAATAATATAAGACACTTTAGCTCTGTCGGAAGAGAAGCGAGAAGGAGTTAATTCAAATTGAATATCACATTGGTTTAAGAATCCTCGACACCCATGTGGGTCACCAGCTTAGCGATTGGAGTAGGGAGGCATGGCTCCAGGGGTACATTGCGCTCCGGACTAGAGGGTGACAAGTTTGAAGGACTGAGAATTTGAGACATAGACTGATGGAGCGAGATTGTATGCCGTGTTCAAGGGTAGGAGAGATCGCTGTAGTCAATGGTATGCCAAAGTCCAAAATCCAGAAGGGTCCACAAACAAGCTGAGTCGGTACACAAGAGGTTAACTGCAAAGGAAACAGAGCACTGCACAAACAAAGTGTGCTTCACAAGGCTACATAGGATTATGCTGAGCAAAGCAAAGGAGGAAGCAGGAAGAATTTAAAGGCAGGACAGGCCAATGGGGACAAGGGGCGGAGCGGAGGCACGGCCCCAGCGGAGCAGGGATAGGCTGCAGGCAACAAGGCAGGGAAGAGAGACTTGCCACACAGCTGCGGATCATTGAACATCATTGCGTGTGCGAACCACGCGGGAGAGACGCGCTACGCGTGCGGGAGGTGGGATAAGGTTCCGTGTGGCAGCTAGAAGAGCTGCGGGTGCGCGCGCGCTCTGTAATGAGAGCAGGGGAGCGCGCATGGGCAGGAACAGTGGCCACGGTGGCAGCAGGTAAGGAGGGAACACGCCACAAAGGAGGTGTTCCCCGATTCCTTACAAGTACGGTATGTACTGTAATTACACTTTTACTGATGACGTGCCATTTGTGTTTTTAACAGTACCTTTTTCATAGCAATTACTGTCCTCTACCGTATGACTAATAACGTCTTGTAGAAGAAATATCCTCAGGGGAAGTAACGGAGCACAGCAGGCAGACGAAGGGGGCTAGACACCAGTGAGTATATAAAAGTCCTTTATTCCATGGTAGACATCATGGTTTGGGATAGTAAAAGCTCTAACGCGTTTCGGGCCGTCGCCCTTTGTCAAAGAGATGATTTTACAAGACTGCGACTGCACCAGCTGATATAGGAGTTCCCCGGCTCCAGCTGATCTGTGACGCACGCACCTCACGGCGCGAAATAGCCAAGTTACGACCTGATTGGCTGAACCAGGGAACCAATGAAATTAATGAAATAGCTATTACACGCTCGAGCCGAGGGACAGCCCACATCAGTTGCGCAACAACTGTGTGTCAATATAGATGAGCACACAGAGGAAAGAAAGACATAACATAAAAGACAAGTATTTAAAAGAATTTAAAAACAAGCAGTCTGATAGAATGCTATGGAGAGGAGAGGGGAAACAAATTAAATAATTATTTCATAATGGTATAATCAAAATATATGAGACAATAGCATATACATTAACTTGACTGTCAAGATACAGAAATATACATAGATGTAACAATGTGTATTCACATCACATGTAGAATCAAAGCTGTCAGCAGACCCATATGAATAACTCTGCAAGCACATCTCTTCTGATATTATAATCAGAACTGCAAATACAGTATGGAGGATATCATCAATACCAGACTGCATCATTACTGCTGTGATGTTGTCTTTACCATTTATATTTGCTGTGACTTCACTTCTTCTCAAATTATGCACTTCTTTTTACCAGCCTCAGTATGTCTCTAACTCTATTCATATATCTCCATCTCTCCTTCCTTCACCACTTCTCAGTTCACATGAACTCCTTTCTTACCTGCGTCCTCTGACACCACACAGCTATATTCCCTGCACAAAAAAACACCCCTACAAATCATCCTCACACATCCTTTTTCTATCCATGCTTCTCCTCCTTGCCTCTGGGGATATCTCTCCCAATCCTGGTCCCTGTCTTATTTCTACATGCGCTCGTCCTCGCCTGCCAACTGCAACTTCTACTCCTTCTGGTGTCAACCCCTCCAACCTCACACCCATCCCCTGCCACCCTCCCTCCTCTCTCCCTTTCTCCTGTGCCCTTTGGAATGCTCGCTCCCTCTCTAACAAGTTCCTCTCTGTGCATGACTTCTTTCTCTCTCACTCTCTGCTCCTATTTGCTATAACTGAGACCTGGCTCACTCAGTCTGACTCTGCTCTGGAAGCTGCCCTCTCCTACGGTGGCCTTTCCTTCTCCCACACTCCGCGCACTGATGGCAGGGGTGGAGGCGTGGGGCTCCTGCTCTCCTCTCTCTGTCGTTACCGAACCCTTCCTATTCCTCCCTCTCTTGCTTTTCCCTCCTTTGAGGCTCACACTGTCCAGATTTTCTCTCCTCTCCCTGTTCATGTGGCGGTCATCTATCGCCCACCTACCTCTACTCATCCCCCTTCTGCCTTTCTCTCTCACTTTGAATCCTGGCTCTCTTTCTTCCTCTCCTCAGACTCCCCTGTTCTTCTCCTTGGGGACTTCAATTGCCACATTGATGACCCCTCTCTCCCTTGGGCTTACCGCTTTCTTTCTCTAACCTCTTCTTTTGGCCTTCAACAGTGGACTACAGCCAGCACCCACAAGGATGGCCACTACTTAGACCTAGTTTTCACTAAGAACTTCTCTCTCTCTGATTTCTCCATTTCCCCTTTTCCTCTCTCTGACCATCATCTCATCTCATTCTCTCTATCTCGCTTCTCCCCTTCTCCACCTCCATCTACACCCCGGTTCTGCAGAAACCTGCGCTCTATTCACTTACCTGACTTTGAGTCCACTTTACGCTCCTCCCTCTCCTCTCTCAGCTCTGCTACAGACCCTGAAAACCTGGTCAGGAACTACAACTCTGTCTTGTCCTCCTCTCTTGATCTACATGCCCCACTTTCTCTCTGCTGCACTCGCCCTTCTAACCCTAGACCCTGGCTAAATTCCCACACACGCATGCTGCGTTCCTCCACTCGTTCCTCTGAACGCCTCTGGAGGAATTCTCACACTCTCGCAGACTTCCTTCACTACAAATTTATGCTATCCTGTTTCAACTCTGCCCTCTCGCAAGCTAAACAAGCCTACTTTTCTGCACTAATCAACATGCACAAGTCTAAGCCACGCCGACTGTTCTCTGTCTTTGATACTCTACTCAAACCACCCTCAGCTGCCTCTCCTTCCTCCATCTCCGCTCAGGACTTTGCTGACTATTTTAAGGAAAAGGTGGTATCCATACGTCAGAACATCCCCTCTGTTTCTTCTTCCCATCCTACACCTCTTCCTAACTCTCCTCCTGCCTTTCTTGACTCTTTTTCCACTGTCTCAGAGGAGGATGTGTCGCTGTTGATCGCCACTTCTCCCTCTACCACTTGCCCTCTTGACCCCATTCCCTCCCATCTCCTAAAACCTCTTGCTCCTACTATAATCCCTACGCTCACACACATTTTTAACTCCTCCCTCTGCTCTGGAACCTTTCCATCCTCCTTCAAACATGCAACAGTCATACCATTACTCAAAAACAGCAAGCTTGACCCTACCTGTCTTTCTAACTATCGACCTGTCTCCCTCCTGCCTTTTGCCTCTAAACTCCTTGAACGTCTTGTATTCTCTCGCTTGCTCCATTTTCTCAACACCTATTCTCTCCTAGACCCTCTACAATCTGGCTTCCGCACTGCTCACTCCACGGAAACAGCCCTCACTAAAATAACTGACGACCTCAATGCTGCCAAAGACAGAGGTCATTACACTCTGCTCATATTACTCGACCTCTCTGTAGCATTTGACACTGTGGACCACCCTCTTCTCCTTCACATTCTCCATACTCTTGGTATTCGGAACAAAGCTCTATCCTGGATCTCATCCTACCTCTCCCATCATACTTTCAGTGTCTCTTCTGCTAACACCTCCTCCTCCTCTATTGATCTCTCTGTGGGGGTACCCCAGGTCTCTGTCCTGGGACCTCTTCTCTTTTCTCTGTACACACTCTCCCTAGGTGACCTAATAACATCTTTTGGGTTTAAATATCACCTCTATGCTGACGACACACAAATATACTTTTCAACACCTGACCTTACACCTGCTATACAGACCAAAGTTTCTGAATGTCTCTCTGCTATATCATCCTGGATGGCCCTCCGTCGCCTTAAACTCAACATGGCTAAAACAGAGCTCCTCATACTTCCTCCCAAACCTGGCCCTACTACCTCCTTCCACATTACTGTTGGAACTACGATCATCCACCCAGTAGCCCAAGCACACTGCCTAGGGGTCACACTCGACTCCTCTCTTACATTCGCCCCTCACATTCAAAAAATTTCTAAAACTTGTCGCTTTTTCCTCCGCAATATAACAAAGATACGCCCTTTCCTGTTGCTTGACTGCTAAAACTCTGACTCAGGCCCTCATTCTCTCCCGTCTTGATTACTGTAACCTCCTGCTGTCCGGCCTTCCTGCCTCTCACCTGTCTCCCCTACAATCTATCCTAAATGCTGCTGCCAGAATCACTCTACTCTTTCCTAGATCTGTCTCAGCATCTCCCCTCCTGAAATCCCTCTCCTGGCTTCCAATCAAATCCCGCATCTCACACTCCATTCTTCTCCTCACTTTTAAACCTTTACACTCTTCTGCCCCTCCTTACATCTCAGCCCTATTTTCTCTCTATGCACCACCCCGACTCTTGCGTTCTGCTCAAGGATGTCTTCTTTCTACCCCCTTTTTATCTAAAGCCCTCTCCCGCCTTAAACCTTTCTCACTGACTGCCCCACACCTCTGGAATGCCCTTCCCCTCAGTACCCGACTAGCACCCTCTCTATCCACCTTTAAGACCCACCTTAAGACACACTTGCTTAAAGAAGCATACGAATAGCACTGTGAACATTCTGAACACATGATACATAAAGCTTGGCCCCCTGCAGACGCACTTACCAGAACTCCCTCCTACTGTCTCTGTACGTTCTCCCTACCTACCAATTAGATTGTAAGCTCCTCGGGGCAGGGACTCCTCTTCCTTAATGTTATGTTTGTCTAAAGCACTTATTCCCATGATCTGTTATTTATATTATCTGTTATTTATTCGATTACCACATGTATTACTACTGTGAAGCGCTATGTACATTAATGGCGCTATATAAATAAAGACATACAATACAATACAATGTACAATTAATAAATAGTATATTACAAATTAAATGAATAACTACACAAGGGGGAAAGAATCATACACAGAAAATGAGAATAAAGTAAGAAGATTAATTGTCATTTTATTCCACTTTCTGTATAATTCATTTAAGGAAATGGTTCAACTCCCAGTCAATGTTCATACCCCTGGGAACCAAGGTCCCAAGGGTATAAATCCAGTGCATTTCACGACAATTGAGGAGGAATCCCTCCTCTTATATATAAGAGCCTATCAGTGAGTTGGCAATTGGACAATACATGTGTAGCCCTTTTTCTGAACACCTTCCTAAGGGACTACTAGTGCTGTACTTAACCTGCGGCTCCAGGAGATATGAGCCTCCGCTAGCTGGGAGCCTGGGGTAATGATTCTAGTGCAGCGCCTCCACTTACCCAGGATCCCCGTTATGTAAGATCGCCCTGGGCAAGAAATACACCAACAATGCATGCAACCAAGTTTACTGTGCGCAATCACGAACTTATACTCTATATGAACCGTGGCAATCGCTCAATACACATACACTTATCTTATAACACTATACTTATGCTCTATACGTTGGAGTCCTTGTACTACGCGGCTCGGCCGCATTCCTAATGAAAATGTCCTGTACAACTGTGGCTCTGCCACGCTCTATAGAGGGTTGTCCTTGCAATCGGTTAGCTAATGTACGCAGTCCGCCAGCCACTTGCTACTGTCCTACTAGAGTTAATCCTAAGGCGGGTGCAGCGCCCGATGACCGGTGTTGGTGCACATTAATTACAATAGTACCTCCCGGTCACGGCGGTGACCGGCGCCTCTTCGAAAAGGGTCCCTGCTCCCGCTTGGATCCTCCGGACGTCGAGGTGTCCAGCTGTCTGATCACAGATGACTGCGACTGTCCACAACTCCGTGCGCTGTCCCTATCTAAGGTGACAATACTCTCCACTATTGGGCGTCCCTAGAGTACCGCAGCCTACGGTGACTCAGGGGGAATCTCCTATGGGCCTGGGGAATAGTAGTTGGCCTATGCAGGCGGGTCACGGACCCCCTGCACTCACACACCCTCCTTCTCTCGCTCGATCCCGAGCTCCTCTGCCTAGCGTGGTCGCGGCCCCCACGCTTCCTGTTCCTGTCTCCGCAATCCCCCCCTCTCATTGGCTCCTAGCATCAGGTGAGTGCCCCAGAGCTCGCGGGAATTGCCATCCAATATCAGAGCCTTTCCTTATTGGCCCCGCGTTCGCGCGCTCTCCTTACGCAGGCGCGACCTTACGACCTTACGACCTTATCAGTGTCCTAGCGATATTGCGCAACAACATGGCGGCACCCTGTATACTATGCCGTCGCGGAACCTGCCACACACGCGCAACGGGTTTAAACACACCCTTACACATGCATCTAGGTGTGCTCAATTATAACACACCTTATGTGGCATGCTGTCTGCTTACTGTTATTCTTACAGTTTAATATATATATATTAATCTGGTTAACTGATTATTTAATCATATAAGGGTGATTTGATTGCGACATCTATTGTGTGTTCTATATATATATATATATATATAGAACACACAAAAGGAGAAGTTGCTCAACACATAATATATAAGGTTAACTCAAGCCCTTTAATAAAACTAACTATAAGGGTAAAATAAAATATATACTCCAATTAAAGTCAGTATATAAATTAAATAGGACCCGATGGTGCTAGGGGATAGTGAAAACTATATAAGACACACAGATGAAAAGAACATAGACAATCCCCTTAGTAGCACTCTAAATTACACCTAAACTAATCTATAAGATAAAGATGGTTAAAAAGAAACAGATGCTCCGCCAATTCAGAAAAATGAACAAGATTTTATTGATTAAACAACAAGACACACTAACTTAAAAACATAAAAATACTAAAGACAGCCTATGAAAATATATATGTATCAAAAATATAAAGAGAGGACTACTAATCAAACACTATCAGTATTACAAAAAGAAAAAAAACTAAAATGTGTCTAAATTAAGTTTAAATAATGACAACAAAGTAGTTTAGTCTAACATAATAGGCAATACAAAATATATTCCCACTGACATATGCATGAAAAAATAATAAATCATTGCGTTGGAAAAAGTATATAGTCAATGACCCAGTATATAGCCAGGAAAAATTAGTATGTATACCAAAAACAGAGGGGAAAAAAAGAGATAAAGCAACCAGGGAAAAATAATATAACAATAATAATAGTTATACCCTGAACAGCATTTCCCCAAAATGAAATCAATGAGAACTGATGCAGCAAATAAAGAAAAATATGACTAATAAAGACATATTAGCAAACAGAGTCATACATATTGAAAACACCACAAAGCGCAGCACTGCAAGGACAGGTAATGCCCAAACAGTAAGGAGGGTAATACTCAGCTGCAGCTATATTGTGTAGAGTTTGTGTCCATATTGATTGTACAGGATGTGTTTCCAAAGTCTGCTTATAACAGGAACAAAAAATAAAGTCCAAAATGCTGCATCAGATCCATCATAAGTCCCTCAGAATAGAAGATTACATAAAGGCTGTAGTAAAGTAAACACTCAACATGTTTCACCCGTCAGTGGGCTTCTTCCTGGAGTGGTAAAATTTAAAGTGAAGGCGTGCAGTGTTTTATAGATGGTAAAGTAATTAGTTCCAGCTTTGTCTTATTTTCCTGTCCAATTAAAGCTACCTGCTCAATTGAGCTGCATCACGCACACCAGTGCAAGCAATATTGTAATCATTTCAGGCAGAGCTTCAAATTAAGCCCATATATTTGCACTGGTGTGTATGAAAATAACAACTTCACAGCACAAAAAGTGACAGCTTGCAAGTATATAGATAGCTATGGTTTTGTAACAAACATCTCTCCCCAAAAAGACCGTGGTGCAGCTACAGACATAAAAATCAGCAGCACCGTTTTTCTTTTGCATCTCTGGAAATGCAAACAGCATCATTTTGCACAAAATCAGGAATAAAATGCAGCATGAAGTAATTTAAAGTATATTAATACAACTTTAAAGATCTAGTTTTATCCAGTTACTACTAGTCATCATTGTAATTGTACCAATAATACTAAACTAACAATATTATTCTCTGACATAGTCTGAAAACATAGACACACTTTAGCAATCGAAGCATAAATACAGAAACCAAAAAAATCTGTGTAGATGGTATTTCCATCAATACTATGGTTCTGAAGCAAGGATTATGCTGAAGCAGACGTCATGGGTGATGTATTAAATGACGTCACTAGCAGATCATATCAGAGACTGGTGCAATGGGAGGTATCAATTCATTTACCAAAGCATTTTAGAGTCCAAGCAAAAATACAGAAACCAAGGAATCTGTATAGGAGATGTTTCCATAGATGCTGTGATTCTGACGCACGGGTTATGCTGAAGCAGACGTCATAGGTAATGTATTAGATGACGTCACTAGCAGATCATATCAAGGACTGGTGCAGTTGGATGGAATCAATTCATTTGCCAATGCACTGACAAAGCAAAGACATATATGTTAATAACATAGAACAATAGTATATTTAGAGTTAGTATTGAGAACATGAGAAAATTAATGAAGAGAATTGTATATTTATAAAAGAGTAGAAGATGACATTATATCAGAAAATAATTATGAAATTTTGTTAAAAAAGTTAAATAGTAAAACAGAGAGGAACGAAATAAAACATATTTATGCAAAATTCATTTCAAAAGAAAGGGGGCCACGCGTCTTCACAAGGTAATGAAGTTAAATTGGAACACAATATTGCATATATGTACAGATGTCAATTATAAACTATAAAAACATAGCAAACCCTAAAGAATCATTTATTATTGTTATATTATTGTTATATTTTTCCCTGGTTGCTTTATCTCTTTTTTTCCCCTCTGTTTTTGGTATACATACTAATTTTTCCTGGCTATATACTGGGTCATTGACTATATACTTTTTCCAACGCAATGATTTATTATTCTTTCATGCATATGTCAGTGGGAATATATTTTGTATTGCCTATTATGTTAGACTAAACTACTTTGTTGTCATTATTTAAACTTAATTTAGACACATTTTAGTTTTTTTTTCTTTTTGTAATACTGATAGTGTTTGATTAGTAGTCCTCTCTTTATATTTTTGATACATATATATTTTCATAGGCTGTCTTTAGTATTTTTATGTTTTTAAGTTAGTGTGTCTTGTTGTTTAATCAATAAAATCTTGTTCATTTTTTCTGAATTGGCGGAGCATCTGTTTCTTTTTAACCATCTTTATCTTATAGATTAGTTTAGGTGTAATTTAGAGTGCTACTAAGGGGATTGACTATGTTCTTTTCATCTGTGTGTCTTATATATATATATATATATATATAGAACACACAATAGATGTCGCAATCAAATCACCCTTATATGATTAAATAATCAGTTAACCAGAGGTCAAGGTAAAAGGTAACCCTCCTGTGGTTCTACCGACCCAAAAGAATAATATGACTAAAAGGGAGGGAGAGTAGGGTCAAAAAGGTGCACTCAGATGCTGAATTATGAAAAATAGAAATGGACTTTATTAACAAAGAGTATAAAAAACACAAAAGACAGACCCACACAAATCACATGTCAGATCGCTATGCGACACAATGTAAGAACACCAAAGAGGTACAATTGGTCTGATAAGAGCCAAAGCAAGGTGACAATATATCATTACAAATATAACATAACAGAACTAGGGGAAAAATAGTTCTCCCCAAGTAATGTTTACTGAGATCGGCCGATCCAGAACAAGAGTAGCAATAAATATAGATGGTAAGTAGATACAGACCACAAGAAAATAATTAAATATATATTATAGTAAATATACATAGACCTCTTAATGATGATGAGAGATGGTTAGGCACATAGCTAGAAATGCATAAAGTTGTGACCCTTAAATGTGCTGTAGATCAGCTGAATAAAGTGATGCCCAAATTGAGCTGCACATGTAAAATAAGTAACAGCAGTGGAAGATCCATAAAGTGCACTAGTAGCGCTTATATAAAGTCCCCTGAGATACAGAGCTCAAAAATAATGAGCAGTGGTGGTGTGTGAATAACACAGGGACATAGAGCACTGCTGTGTGAGGTGTGCACAAAGCACTGAGGAAATCCAGTGATAAATACCAGCGTTACTCAGTCAGACAGCAGGAGAATCAGATGATAAAGACCAAAGTCTCGTAGTGGGACATCTGCAGTAAAACGGAGGAAAGTCTCACGCAGTATGATAAGGCACACGGGTCACAGGATGGAGGGGTGCTGTCACAGCTCTGCTCCTACGGCCGTTTCGCCAAAAAGGCTTCTTCCGGGAGCATACAGTGTCAGCATAAACAAACACTCTTAAAGGGCTCTGTTTTCGCGCCAAAAGTTCACTCGTGACCAACAGCCAATAGGAAATTCTGAAAAATAGAACCGTGTCAGCTGTTGCTATGTGGAAGTGAGCAGAACTTTGGAGGCAGTAAACCTTAAAGAGACAGATATAAAAAGACACAGGAAGTGGCATAATGTGATTAAAATAAGCATAATTGCTAAGCAGAGTGTTGTAAAGCAAGGAAGCATGAGTAAAAATATAAGTAGAGCTAATTTGAAGAGTGATTATATTAACAATATCTTGAGGGATGTCTAATGAAGTAGCATTATACTAAGTTAGATACCAAATATTGACAATACTACACAGAGACATAAAATATGGAGGATCAAAGGAGAGATGAACCATAAGCTTGAGACTAAATAAAAGATTTCTAGGGAGAGCAGGGTAAGTTACATAAAACAAAACAGAGTCTCTAAATGAGTGAAAAGCTAAAGAAACATTGCAAAACTGAGGTAATCATTTAATCCAGTTGGAATAATGGTCCCTACTTGAACTATCCATCTGCATTCTTTTTGCAGTAGGAGCTGCTCCACATTACCGCCGCGGATGCCTATGTTGATTTTATCAATGGCAAAGGCCACCAGGGATGAGGGGTCAGAGTTGTGCACATCACGAAAATGGCGTGCCACACTGGTGATTTTTTTGAAGCACGCCAGGTCTTTAGTTGCATTTTTAATGTTACGTGTGTACTCCAAAACCCTTACACGAAATTCCCTGGTGGTCATGCCAATGTAAATCAGACCGCAGGGACAGTTCAGATGGTAGATGACATTCTTGGATTTACAGTTTAGAAAATAAAAGATTCTGAAGTTTCTGGTGCCTTTTGAGTTATGAAAGACATAACGAAGCCTAACGGAGAAACGCGTAGGGCGTGGTTTGCAGAGAGTGAACACAGGATACTCAGGAGTAGCAGCAGACAACAGTCGAGAGGTGCTGGTGGCCATTTGTCCCATTATTTGCCTGCGGTGAGATTTGCAGTGCAGAGGACCGAGGCACCGCTCCCACAGCCCACCGGATGAACTCTCGCGAGAAGGAGTGACGTCATCGCGTCGTCAATACCAGCCACGCGCAATACCAGCCACGACCGCTAAGTCCCATTTTCAGTACTTGGCCCCTGAAAAGCGGGACTTAGAAAATTTCCTTAGTTGAAAATCTCTGAAGCCGGCTCGCGTCTATTTCTCAAAAAGCATCTTTTTCGTATCTTGAATTTGCCACTGATGGTTTGGTGCTTGGAATCTGCTGCCTTGATTGACTGCAAGGTTTCTTATAGGTTTTGGATCCCATTCACAAACCGCTCAGCGCGTGGGAATTTCTCTACCATGCTGTGGCAGGACGGCCTGTAGCCGAGGTCACGGAACAGTCCACACGTGTAGTTGCAGGATAATGAAAATGTTCAGTGGCTTTATTTCTCCACAGCAACATAACATGCGGGTACACTGTCCCTTCAAACCAAAACAAAACCTGCTCCACATTGGGAGATCTGACTAACACACCAGGCCTATCTAGCAGGCTGGCTGGCTAGACCATAACCAAACAAAAAGTGTACTTTAAGCAGTCAGGAAAACAAAAGAACAATCCTTACTTGGATTGAAGTAGTGACTTTGGTGAAATCCCTCTGGCTAACAGCTCACATAGCAGTGTGCTCTGGTCTAAGACAGGCAGCTACTGCCAGTAACAAGATCCTTTTCTACCTTGCTGGCTATCAGGTGTCAGCTTACCTCCTGATTGAACCTTCTGGGTGCAGCACTCAGACATATGTTTCCCAGGCATAACTGATAGGGGTTGACTTCACCCTGTCACATACCTCCCCTGTTTGTGTGTGGCTAGGGTCCCACACGGCTGAAGCCCGACCCTCCACTCCTTCTCTTGACAAAAAATCAGCATTTCCATGGTCCTTTCCTTGAGTTTGTGTCATTCATGGTGTTTAACCATTTCAAGGGCGCATGGTCAGTGACCAGGGTGAAGTGTACTCCGGCGACATAATGTCTCAAGGCCTCAATTTCCCATTTTACAGCGAGGCACTCCTTCTCAATGACGGAATACCTCACTTCCCTTGGGAACAGCTTCCGGCTGATGAACAGTATGGGGTGTTCAACACCATCAAATTGCTGAGACAGCACTGCTCCCAGTCTTACCTCTGAGGCATCCATCTGGATGATGATGGGCTCTTTAAAATCTGGGCTCCGAAGAGCGGGGCCCTCTGACAGTCACTTTTTTAGCATGTCAAAGGCGTCTTGGCACTCCCAGGACCATTTAACTTGGGTCGGGGCACTCTTTTTTGTCAGATCTGTTAGGGGTGCAGATATTTCTGAAAAATTGGGGATAAACCGCCTGTAATACCCTGCTAACCCCAAAAAGGGAGAGGACCTGTGTCTTTGTCTGTGAGGTGGGGACTTCCTTTATGGCGGCCACCTCTCTAGCTAGTGGCCTTACTATCCCTCCCCCAACGGCATAGCCCAAGTATTTTGTAGTGGATTTACCCAGGGCACATGTTTTTGGATTTGGAGTGAGCCCTGCTTCTCTTAATGACGTTAGGACTGCCCTTAACCTTTTTATATGAGACTGCCAGTGTCTGCTATAGATGACAATGTCATCCAAGTAGGCCGCGGCATATTTCCTATGGGGTCGTAGTACCTTGTCCATTAACCTTTGGAACGTGGCTGGAGCCCCATGTAACCCAAATGGCATAGTAACGAATTGGTATAAACCAAGAGGGGTGGCGAAGGCAGTTTTGCATTTGGATTCCTCCTCTAGAGGTATCTGCCAATATCTTTTCGTGAGATCTAGGGTGGAGATATACTCTGCTTTACCAAGAGAGTCAAGCAATTCATCCACCCTAGGCATTGGGTATGCATCAATCTGGATACAGCATTTACCTTTCGCAGATCCACGCAAAACCTCACCTTCCAATCTGGTTTAGGGACCAACACTATAGGACTACACCATTCGCTGTGGGACTCCTCGATCACGCCCAATTCCAACATGTCTATTATCTCCCTCTCTACCAGGTCTTTTCGGCCCTCTGGCAATCTATAGGGACAGGACCGTACTTTTACGCCAGGTTCTGTCTCAATCCTATGGGACACTAAATCAGTCTGCCCTGGCAGCTCAGAAAAAACATCTGGGTACTGGTCACATAATTCTAGTAGGTCTGACCTTTGTTCCGTTGTTAACTGCCCTCCCATGGGAACCTGATGGTCACTGTACATACTACCCATTGGAGGCTGTGGACCCAAATCTGTCTCTCCTTCCCGAGGGTGCATGAACAGCGATCTCATCGTTTTCCAGGGTTTCAGGAGGTTTACGTGGTAGATTTGTTTACCCTTCCTGGACCCTGGTTGAGAGATCTCATAGTACACCTCCCCGGTGCGGCGGAGAACTTGAAAAGGACCCTGCCACTTCGCAAGGAGTTTACTCTCTGATGTTGGTAGTAGTAGCATCACTTGGTCCCCAGGTTGGAAGATCCTCAAGCGGGCATTTTGGTTGTACTGCCTCTCTTGACGTTCTTGAGCAGATTTGAGGTTTTCCTTAGCAAACCGACCTATCATGTCTAGGCGGTTTCTAAGGTCTATGACATACTGAAGGGCATTCTTGGAGGGGGAGGGCTCCTCCTCCCAGGATTCCTTCAGTAGGTCGAGAATACCCCGAGGTTGGCGTCCATATAGAAGCTAAAACCGGGAGAAGCCTGTGGATGATTGGGGAACTTCTCGTACCGCAAACAACAGGAAAGGGAGAAGTTCATCCCAAGCTCGCTTTTCAGTGTCCACAAACTTCCTAAGCATGGTTTTTAAAGTTCGGTTAAACCTCTCTACCAATCCATCAGTCTGAGGATGGTAGACTGAGGTCCGGACGGATTTTACCTCCAATAACTTCAGGACATTCTGCATTAACTTTGCCATGAAATTTGTTCCCTGGTCAGTTAACATTACTTGGGGAAGTCCTACCCTAGAGAACAGTTCTAACAGCCTGTGAGCAACCTGTTTAGCAGTGGCTGATCTCAGAGGGAAGGCCTCAGGATATCTGGTGGCATAATCTACAACAACGAGTATAAATTTATGTCCCTTCGCAGAGGGTTCTAAAGGTCCCACCAGATCTACCCCAATTCTCTCGAATGGGACGGCTACCAAGGGCAGAGGGACCAAGGGAGCCAGCTTCTGTCCTTTTTGGCTAGTTAACTGGCATTCAGGACATGTCTCACATAGTTTCATGATGTCACTATGTACAGTACCGACAATGTTTATTGAAGCAAAAGCCGCCGGTTGACCAGGACTTACTCCGGCTGGTGCTGAGAATAGTCAGTGCGCCAGCCGCATCCAGCCGCGTCCCCTCCGTTTCCCCCCCCTCCAATCGGCGCGCAATTTAAATACCTTCCCGACCCCCTAGCGGCTCCTGCTGTGCCCCTCTGCATCCCCGCTCCCCCGCTTACCTCATTTCAAACCTTCAGGGGAGTCGGGGAAGCCGGGGAAGCCGGGGAAGCCGGGCGCGCACGTCACTGTGACGTCACCGACGTCACGCGAACGAGCCGCTTCCCAACGCTTCTCCACGCTGCCGCCAAGCATCCAGCCGTGCGGTTTTTAGTCGAATAAACATTGTCGGTGCTGTATGCCTGGCCAGTAAAACCGGGACGAGATGCGGTCCGTGGTCTTATCTCTGCCCAAATGACCACCCCATGGGAGAGTATGGGCTAGAGTGAACACTGTTTTAATCAACCCTTTAGGGACTAGCATCTGTCGAATGACCTCCCCTGTTTGTGTAACCTTATTCACACGATATAGGATGTCATTCAACAGTTCAAAATGTGGAAACACTCTTACACCTTGTTCAGCCATTATCTTGTTGTTGACCTGTACCACCTTCTCATATTGTCTAGCCAGAGCTGGGTCTTCCCTCTGCCTCTGACGGAAGTCAGGAAGATCCAGGTCTGGCAAAATTCCCGTATCTATCTGTTCCCCACCCTGGTCATCTCCGGCCATGACCTGCAGTCCTTTGGGCTGACTAATGTTACCAAGAGTCCTAGCCTTTCTTAACCAGTACTCTTTTTCCGCACGTCTCTGTTTACGTGTCTTTGGGACGTGGTGTCTACGGGGGAAAATCTCTGGGGAAAAAGGAAACAAGTCTCCGGGCTTCTCCGGTACCAGAGAAGTAGGCTCCGTAGGAGTAGGGACCAACAATGTTTCGAAGTAGGGCCAGTCTCGGCCAAGTAGAACAGGAGCAGGTAGCCAGGGAGCAACTCCCACTAGCAGGCTAGCCTCTTGATCCTTGATACGCAGTAGAATGTTCGCTGTCGGTTATCTCTTTGTATCCCCATAGATAAGGGAAATTACTCCCTAATTGGGTGCTCTAAATAGACATCCGTGTTCAATATCTTGAAGATAGTAGGTACAGTCTGTGGAGCAGGAATATATTCCCCTATAAGCAAATACTGTAGATCCACATATAATGGCAGCTTAGTTTGAAACACCATTGACACAAAATGTGGAGGGAAACCTCTAACCTGGCCGGCATTAAGTCCCACCCGGCGGTCCCTTCTTTGGTGGGTTTTCCACTCCCGGCAGGTCTTTTTGGCAGGGAGTGCATATACTTACATTGCTGCCTGATGTCGGTGTGCTGCTGGTGAAAGGGGGATTCAACTGCTCCTTGTTGCGTGCATCCGTCCCATAGATTAGGTGCAAGTGAAGAGTAGAGGGGCTCAGAGCATTCTTTGAAAAAGTCTTAGGTCTTAGTCTTTGAAAAAGTCTTAGGACGAAACGCGTCAGAGGAATTGTCCCTCATGTTTTTTAATTAGGCTTTATGCCATAATAAAGTTTTTTTCAGCGCACGCCAATTTCCAGCCTGATTACTATTAGCAGTGCTCTGAGCCCCTCTACTCTTCACTTATCCCCATAGATACACTCGATATTCCACGGAGAGTCATAGGATAGCCTGTGGCTTGGAATTAGGCCCTCTAGGATCAGGGTTTTTCCAGATCCCGAGTCCAGCATGGCTTTTACTATTTTCCCCTCCAGAGATGCTGGGACTAACCACGGATTGTGGTCCCCTCGGAGAGAAGCTGTGGCAGTGGTTCTGCCATATGAACAGTCCATCTCATCATCTCCGGAGTCCGCAAACTCGGTCGTCAGCGGAAGCTCTCGACGGGGTTCGGTGTTGGGACCTCTCCGCTGTTGGATGGGATCCTCCCTTCTGGTTGGTGGTGGTATCCTCTCCACCGGATGGGTGACGGGAGTCCAGGTTCTCGGGGAATACTGTGGGTGGCGGCCTCCCTTGAGTGATCCAATGGCCTCGGACCCGGGATGGGCGTCTCTGCGGGAGTTTGTACCAGGAACCCTCCGAGATGGGTAAGGGTCTTCCGATCGGGTTGACTGGATCTCCCGAGCTGGCGGGTTGTAGACCCCTCGATTGTCTTCTCTCCTGCCTCTGGCATCATCGGAAGCAACTGGTGTTTGCACGGACCGTTCCCAGCTATCCTGTTGGGTGTCGTCGCCAAGGAAGATTTCCACCAAGCGGACCGCTGAATCTAGGGAAAATGCAGCGTGTCTTTTTACCCAGGAGCGGGAGGAGGGGGGCAGTATCTGTATGAACTGCTCGAGCACAAACTGTTCAAGGATTTCTGCCTTGGTATGCTTCTCCGGTTGTATCCACCTGGTACATAAGTCTACTAAGCGGTGGGCTAGGACCCGGGGTCTGTCTCTGTTTGCATATTTGACTGTCCGGAACCGCTGTCGGTAGGTCTCTGGAGTGAGGCCTAGAATAGCAGCCTTTAGTTGCTGATAGTCCATGGCCTCGTCTGCTGGAAGAGCCTGGTAGGCTGCCTGAGCTTCTCCTATGAGGAGTGGAGCCAGAGTCGTTACCCAGCGATCAACTGTCCAGCCATGGGCCGTGGCTACCCTTTCAAAAGTGAGGAGAAATGCCTCTGGGTGGTCGGTTGGCTTCATTTTAGGCAGCATCACCGGTGGGTTATTTGGAATCGCTGGTCTGCCTGGGGCTGGGCCTTCGACTAGCAGTTGGAGTAGCTTTTCCTCCCGCCGGGCCTGTTGCTCATCTTGCTGGGCTTGTCGCTCTGCTTGCTTGGCCTGCCATTCTATTTGCTGGGCCTGTTGCTCAGCTTGTTTCTCTGCTAGCTGGAGCTGTTGCTGAAGGAACTGAGAAAAAAATGTCTCCATTTTTTTTTTGTGTGGCCCTTCAGATACAGGGGCCGTCCAATTTCCCACTTCTGACACCACCTGTGGCAGGACGGCCTGCAGCCGAGGTCAGGGAACAGTCCACACGTGTAGTTGCAGGATAATGAAAACGTTCAGTGGCTTTATTTCTGCACAACATAACATGTGGGTACACTGTCCCTTCAAACCAAAACAAAACCTGCTCCACATTGGGAGATCTGACTAACACACCAGGCCTATCTAGCAGGCTGGCTGGCTAGACCATAACCAAACCATAAGTGTACTTTGAGCAGTCAGGAAAACAAAAGAACAATCCTTACTTGGGTTGAAGTAGTGACTTTGGTGAAATCCCTCTGGCTGACAGCTTACATAGCAGTGTGCTCTGGTCTAAGACAGGCAGCTACTGCCAGTAACAAGATCCTTTTCTACCTTGCTGGCTATCAGGTGTCAGCTTACCTCCTGATTGAACCTTCTGAGTTAACCTTCTGAGTGCTGGATGCAGCACTCAGACATATGTTTCCCAGGCATAACTGATAGGGGTTGACTTCACCCTGTCACACATGCTATTACCAATTTGTCGGTACTCTAAGGCTGCATGGGTACCTTTTCCAATTCTGCTAACGGGCATACACCAAACTGGCACCTGTGCCCCTTAGTATATTGAGCCCACCCGCTGTCCAGGCTCCGCAGAGTCTGGGGATGGGCAAA
Source organism: Ascaphus truei (assembly GCF_040206685.1). NCBI lineage: Eukaryota > Metazoa > Chordata > Amphibia > Anura > Ascaphidae > Ascaphus > Ascaphus truei. The sequence goes on from NC_134489.1 coordinate 15,973,878, forward strand.
TGGTCGCCGGATAGCCCTTTGTTAGACCAGGATGGAGGAACTCAAAGATAACTACAGTACTCCTCTTGTTCTGATACCTGGGCATCCCTGAGGCTTTCAACTCCAGGACCTGAGCAGACTCAGTGGCGCCAAGCTTGATACTGTATCATCTGGTCTCTCAGAACCACAGACTTGGAAACCCCACATCCACATATACATAGGTTACAAGCATATATACCTATTAAATATAAACCTGTGTGAAAATGTGGAGGTGTTTACCAATTTAGTGGTTCATGATCTAGAGAGCATCAGGTATGTTAAACATCATAGGAATCTCCATGTGGTAGAGAGGGAAGCTTTGTCTAATCTTCAATCCAATACATCAATTGTCATTAAACCATCAGACAATGGGGAAACATTGTTACTGAAAATCTTAGACTACTTTCAGACTCAACATGCTTTCAAATCCTTCCTAAAAGACCCAAAGGTCCAATACAGCAAGGAACGTCTGACCATCCGTAATACCGGCCTTACTAACAAGGTAATATCTAGATGGGAATTTGACTGTGTGTACAACAAGCTACCTAGAATAGCTATTTTCGACAGTCTCCCGAAGATACATAAGCATAAACAGTCACCTCCAGGACAACCCATAGAATCAGGGATTGGTAACTTGAGTGAGCAAGCTAGTATATATATTGATAAGGTACTTAGACCCTTTGTAGTCTCTCTTCCATTTTACCTCAAAGACACCAAAGACATACTGGCAAGAATTGACGACATCAAAATAGATGACAAAACAATTCTGGTTTGCCTGGATGTTGAGGCATTGTACACTAGCATTATATCTAAAATTGGGATACTAGCGACCCAGTGTTTCCTCAAAAAAGAGGCCTCATGTATGCACACCACAATGTTTGTACTGACAAGAAACTATTTCTTATTCAACAACAGGCTATACCACCAGGTACAGGGGACAGCAATGGGAAGAACATGTGCCCCATCGTATGCGAACCTGTACCTGGGTTGGTGGGAATCCAAAATTGTTTTCACAGAGGACAATGATGTATATACCACCCATATTATTCTGTGGGCTAGATATATAGACAACATCATTGTCCTTTGGAAGGGCGCCATGAACTTTTAATTGAGTTCATCAATAAACTCAATAACAACACACTAAACTTGAGACTGACATACGAAATTGGGGTAAATAGTATTGTCTTTTTGGACCTTAAGATCATGCGAGGTTCAGATGGAAGGATAGAAACAACAGTCATTAGGAAATCCATAGTGACAAACAGTCTGCTACATGCACAAAGACATCACACCAAAAATCTCATTAGTGGTATCCTGATAGGCCAATTCCTCAGGTTGAAAAGAAACTGTTCTAACAATGAGAAATTTGAGATTCAGGCTGACTTGATGTGACAACGCTTCCTTGCTAGGGGCTGCATTAAAAAAAGCCTATAATAGGGCCAAAATAAATCAAAGAATACCCCGTTTGAATAATAATCCCAAACCAGTGGAGAAAAAGATCATCCGCCTGATAGGTACATACAACAGGCAGTGGCAAAACATCTATTGTATTGTAAAGAAACACTGGCATGTCCACTTAGAGGACAGTAATCTCTGCCAAGTACTTCTACCTTAACCAACAATGGTCAGTTGGAGATCCACCAATATCAAAGATCTCCTGGTCCATAGCCCCCTGGAGCCAGTGACCACAGGTACATGGCTAAGTAAGAGGTCACCTGGCAACTATAAATGCCATGGCTGTCGCGTCTGTAAATATGTTCAAGTCATGAAAACTTTCAACAATTGGGATGATTCTAAAATGTACATTATGAGAAACTGTGTAAACTGTAGGACCACAGAGTCATATACCAAGCGGTATTTGGCTGTGGAAGAAAATACGTCAGAAAGACCATACGTCAATTTAGAAGTAGGGCCCTTGAACATGTACATAGGAACTATTAGAAACAAAACCTACACTCCCCTTGCAAACATATCAATGGTATGCACAGATGAGATATGACCAACCTCCACTTTAAAGGAATTGACCCCTTTATTGGTTGAAACATCATCCATGCCTATTAGGTTTCCTTGAGCAGTTCTATGTACTGCTATCCCTGCATCCGTTTGTCTATTAATGTATGATTAAGACGCAGACATCTATATCTTTCATACTTTGACAGAGCTCTATATCCATCAGGGATCAGCTTAAATGTTTTTCCAATAGTATAATTTATAACAGCATTATCGGTGATTATGTGTGAATTGTGCAGATCAATACTATATAACACACGATCACCATGGTACTGCAGGATCTTTCACTAAACATTCTGTGGCTCCTCCCCCCTCCATCCTCGTTCTCTCCGATATACAGTAATTACTATTATTCTTCCAAGTTTATGTGCAATGTACATACTTATTAGTCTTGGCTAAACCTGCCAGTTTAATAAACATTGAGACAAACACGCAATTTTGTTGCTTTATCTCCCATCACGCAATCGTGAGATTTTGACAATACTTACCATAGCATCACCATTACCACATGCGCCTAAATAACCTTGTAGCTTCCAGATAGGTTGAGTCACCTTGAGAAAGCAACTGTGAGACGTGAAACGCTCGTCGGTAGGCGCCCCTTAGTGACGTCACTCCAACTGTTCACGGAGGTGAGAACAAGGGCGATTCTGTCCCGGCTGTTACTTAGTAACTACTGCTACTTAGTGGGTAATAAATATTTAAATATTTCAGAAAAGGACATTACTGGCCAATAATGCCCAGTTCTGAGGGGATTATTACTATTATAAACTAAATGTATGGTTTTTTCATAAAATAAGACACTTTTCTAAAGATATATAACTCAAAACTACGCTGATGCACCTGTGTAGGAAAAATAAGTAAAGTAGCAAATGAGGGGGAAGAGAGGTGAGGGGAGGGGGGAGAAGAGAGAGAGGTGGGGGAGAAGAGAGAGAGGTGAGGGGTGGGTGAAGAGAGGTGAGGGGATGAGGGAGGATGAGAGAGGGAAGGGTGGGGGAGAAGAGATAGGTGAGGGGGAATTGAGAGAGGTGGAGGAGGGGAGAAGAGAGAGGTGGGGGAGCGAGGTGAGGGGGGAGTGAGGTGAGGGAGTGAGGTGAGGGGGTGGGAGGAGAGAGAGGTGAGAGGGGAGAGAGAGGTGTTGGGAGGGGTGAGAGTGGTGGAGGAGGGGGGGAAGAGAGTGGTGGATGATGGGTGGGAAGAGAGAATGGTGGAGGAGGTGGGGAAGAGAGAGGTGGAGGAGGGGGGAAGAGAGAGAGGTGGCAGAGGGGGAAGAGAGAAAGGTGAGGGGGTAGAGAGAGAGAGGTGAGGGGGAGAGAGAGAGGTGAGGGGGGGAGAAAGAGAGGAGAGAGAGAGAGGTGAGGGGGCAGAGAGGTTAGGGAGAGAGAGAGACGTGGGGGAGAGGGGGAAAGAGGTGAGGGAGGGAGAAAGAGGTGAGGGAGGGAGAAAGAGGTGAGAGGGAGAAAGAGGTGAGGGGGGAGAGAGAGAGGTGAGGGGGAGAGAGAGAGGTAAGGGGGAGAGAGTTTAGGGGGAGAGAGCTGAGGGGGGAGAGAGAGCTGAGGGGGGGAGAGAGAGAGGTGAGGGAGGAGTAGAGAGAGAGGTGAGGGGGAAGGGTAGGGGGAGGTGTTGAGGGGGGAAAGGGATGAGGGGTGATAAGTGGGGGGGGAGAAGAGGGGAGGGGGAGAGGTGGGTGAAGGGTAGAATGGGAAGAGAAGTTGGGGGATAGTGATTTTAACTACAAACTTAAAAAGTACAGATACAAATTACCTTAGCAAGTGGTGGGACCCACCAGCTTCTGACAGCACTAGCAGCTGTGAGAGAGAGCCTGCATGTGCTGTTGGACTAGAGGGCTGAGATTTGGCCATCATGTAGTCACTGCTCAGGCATGATTGCATGGAAAATTCCGGCCCTCTCCGATCAACAGAACGGAGTATGGATAACTGTTTAAAATGGGATTCTGCCATTGACTTCAATGGCAGAGAAATGTAATTTCTAAAACATGTCGGTTTAAAATGTATTTCTATAACTCCGGTTCGGTGGGTCCCAGCGAGCTGAAAATTGGCCACCATGTAGAATCCTCTCCGGCATGAGGATCTGGCAATTTGTAGCCCGCTCGGCCCAGCCGAACGGATTATTTTAATAGATATGTATTTGGAGAAATGTACTGTATTTTATGCCTAACATAAAGCCCGCGAAAACTACGAGCCCCTCCAGTATGTTAATGGTCAGGAGGCGACAGTACAGTATGTCTACAACAAGACCCCTGATCAAAGACTACCCCACCCTTATTAAGTATTTTAGGGCGGAGAAGAGAAGGACATGAGTGTTTATAAAGGTGTTGTAAATTACACTTAAAGTCAAACTTTTTTAAGTCCAGATCCCCTTCTGGCAGACTCAGCAGCGCCTATTGATTATTGTGGGGTGCTGAAAATGGGTCTCTGGCCAGAGGGATGTACGCATGTGCCAGTTACCTCGGGGCAGGTACCAAAGTGCTTCCCACGTTAGCTGGCAAAAGGCAATTGGGTGCAGGTAATTGTTAACCAATACCTGACACCCAATGTTAGGGTATAGGGCTTAAATCCCCTATAAACGAGTGCAAGCTCTATGCCCAATGTTGTTCGTGATTACTTCTACTTGATACCTGATGCCTGAATGAATTCCTTATCCAGATCCAGATTACTTAATTGCCCAATCCCTAAGTAAGTGTATATATCCTGTGTGTTATTTGTACCATATTATGTGTTCACCTTCCCTGAAGGAATAAACTTTCTTTATTATATTACGGTCACATTCAATTCAACCCAGTTATTTTGGTGTATATTATAACCCTGCACAAGCTCCCGTGACATACACACAGTACAATACTTTTACACATGTCCCCCCCCCTTCCTGTAGTGCTGCAGCTCTGAAAAGAAAAAATAGTGCATTAAATGGCATTAAAAGCATTGAGTATTTAACTATATTGGACTATAACTACTGTAAAACTATATACTGTAACTCTATACTGTATACAGTATAACTATAACAAGTTATGGATTGGAGCACTGTGTCTTAACTGCCAATATTGGGGGGGGGGAGGGTATTTCCTGCACTTTAACTTCGCCCAGCTCCAGACATGCACATGCAAAACAGAAATAGAAATAAATGATTATACAGTACTAAGCATTAAAAACATTAACCAATGAAACAATTTAAAACAATTTTTGTTTTTACTAAAAACATTTTTCTATAAATTTTGAACTACAGTACAGTACACTACAATCAAACAAAAAAGTCGTTCGCAAATGGGCTGGCCTTCCAGGGAAGAGCCCTGGTATGCCTCAAAAGAACATTGATGGTGTCTCTCATGATTCTCATCACATGAATGTTAACATTAAAATAACGCTGCACTTCTTCCAAAATTGTGTTCCTTAAATTTACCGGCAGAACCTTCTTGAATTTATTCCCTTCATAATTTACATTGTGGGTCCACTCGCTGTACATCTCAAAATTGATGTGGTGTTTAAAGATGAACGGAGCATATTTCTGGGCTACAGCAGCACATCCGATCTTGTATTTCTCTCGGACGTGCTGGAGCAGTTCGCTCAAGATGATGTTTGGGAGCGTTACAATCCTGGGTGCGGGAGCAGGTGTTCTTCTGGCAGTGGGCGAGGGTATGCAATGCAAAGAATTCGTGGATGGCGGTGCATCTGCCTGGAAAAAATAGCGTGAAGACATTTCACATAGAATAAAAACAGGCAGAATATGTTTTTGATGGTTCTGGAGATATTCCCTGTAATGATTCAACGGATCTGGCCACACATTTTTTCCAGCTGGAAAAGCTTCTGGTTCTTGACCGAAGGTTATGGTGGGACATTACCTCCGTGGAAAACTATATAAGGGTTAACAGGATTCCTAGAAGTCTTCGCATTAAGAAAACACCTACCTTTGGGTTTTTAAATAAAGAATTTGAAGACAGTTGTCGGAAAACTTTGGATGACTGTTCTAACCGGTTAATGCAGCTTATTATTGATTCCAAAATCCAACAAAGATCTAGTCTTAGTAAAGATATTGGATTTCTGCGGGTTAGACTCCATGAATTTGAATATGTGGAAACCTTTTCAATGAATGATGAAAAATTATTGAGTAACCTAAAAAATGCAGATAGAACCATTATTGCAAAAAAACAGTCTAAATTTCAAAGGGACAAAATGGACTATGAACGGAATCAGGTTTATATATGGCAAAAACCGGTGATTAGACAAAATCTCCTTCCCATGTTCCAAAGAAATCTATTCTAAAAAGACAGAGTGACATGTCCAGCATAGAGTCAGATGCTTCAGATTCTGATTACAGAAGTCATGGTGTTTCTTTTTCAGAGGAGCCAGGAACATCCAGTAACACACAGAATAAAGATGATTTAAATGCATTCTCTACCCGGGACAATCCATATATTACTTCTTTTTTTTACTCAGTCAAAAAACGTCAAGCGCACAGGAGAACGAGAAGATCACAGAGAAGGAAGAGACTCTGGCGGGAGAGAGAAAAGAAGGAAATTCTAGAAATAGACTTTAATAATGTTATTAACATTTCGGGGGTAGATTTGACTGTCAATCAATTAAGTTTGTTGAATAGGGGTTAAAATTTTGCGCCCAACACTAATTTTCATTTGTTTGATGTCGTAATTGACCTACAGAGGTTCACAAGAAAATTAGCTTTAAAAAAATTGTTTGCCAAAAAGAACCTTCATGCTAAATCTGATTCTAATATTGATAATACTCCCGATGTTCCTATAATACCTGTTTCTCATCAACCACACTTGTTGTCTTCATTCAAAGAGATACGTGTGGTTCATGATCTAGAAAGCTTACTTTTAGAACAAGAAGTTTCAGTTGATGATGTGTCAGGGGGGGTTTATCCTCTTTTCTTGATAACATTCATACAGGTTATAGAAAGAAATCATTATTTTGTCCTAATTTCATCAAGGGTCCCCACCTGTGTACTTTTGAGAGATTGGTGGAAAGAGATTTGGCAGTTTTGTCTCAGGGCTTTACTTTTGGGGCTCCTGTTTCAAATTTATCAATGTCAGAGAGAAAGGAATTGATTGATTTGCAGAAATATGGGTCTATAATAATAAAAAATGCTGACAGGGGGGGGCAATTATTATACAATCTTCCAAGGCCTATGAAATTGAGGCCTTGCGTAGTTGAATGATATGGATTCATATTCTAAATTACCATCCAATCCCACAGTCCAATTTAAAAGAGAACTTGTGGACTTGTTGGAGTTGGGTAGGACTTTGCAGGTGATAAACAAAGATGAATTTGAGTTTTTGCTCACCCCTTGCCCCTATTGTGATGATATTTCACCATCTCCCAAAGATCCACAAATCACTGGAGTACCCTCCGGGGCGTCCTATAGTCTCCTTCATTGGATCTTTGGGAGATGGTCTATCTCGGTACGTTGACTCATTTCTGCAACCACTGGTGAAATGTTTACCCTCTTTTATCAGGGATACAGTTGATCTTATCAAATCTTTGAGTGAAATTAAGTTGTCTCCATCATACCAATGGGTGTCAATGGATGTCCCGTCGCTTTATAGCATTATTGACCGTGATCAGGGGATGACTGCTGTCCACCATTATTTACATAAGTCTAATTATTCTGGAGCACAAAATATATTTTTATTAGATTCAATTATGTTTTTATTAACGCACAATTATTTTATGTTTGACACACATTTTTTTCTTCAGGCACGGGGGACTGCAATGGGGACTTCTTTTGCCCCATCATATGCAAATTTATTTATGGGTTTTTGGGAGAGCACTCACATTTATGGCACTAATAATTCACTTCGTAATCATATAATTTTTTACAAAAGATATATCGATGACCTCATCCTCATTTGGGATGGGGGCAATGACACACTGGTTCCATTCATTGATATATTGAATAACAATAATTATAATTTAAAATTCACTTTTGAAAGTCACGAAACTCAAATTAATTATTTAGACATTCACTTATACATTGATCTTTCCTGTACCATCCAAATGGAGGTTTACAGGAAAATCAATTCACGCATCACCTTTCTCAGGTCAGACAGCAGTCAGCCCAGATCCTTGATTAAAGGGTCCTGACCTAAGGGTCAGTTCCTTAGGTTGAGGAGGCTCTGCTCCACAGATGAGACATTCAGACATCACTCTGAAAATCTTAAACAAAGATTCAAAGAAAGGGGGTATGATGAAGTTACCATAAATAATGCCATACCATAAATAGTCACTAGGACTGAAACATAATGATCTTATTGCCTCCTGTGGTGGTAAACCAAGGAAATCTAATAAGTTTACTGGTGGAGTTGAACATAAGGAAGTGGGTACAACACCCTACTTCGTGACTAGATTTAGTAATCAGGCCCAACAAATGAAAGACATCATTCGTAAACTTTGGGATGTGTTGAGTCTAGACTCTGATCTCCTTCCCTTTGTTGAAAAGGGTCCTAAGATAGTTTTAAAAAAAGTAAAGACACTAGCCAATCACCTTTCTCCAAGCCTTTTTTCATCAAAAGCCATTCCAGCATTAAAAGCAACCAAAGGCTTTTTCAAATGTGGAGCATGCAAGATATGCAAATTTGCCCATCCCTCAAAAACACTTGTTGTTAAAAAATGCAGAAAACCACATGTTATGAAAACATTTATGAATTGCAAGACGCAATTTGTAATCTACTACATTTGGCCCAGGCCCTTAAAACAACGCATGATGGAACATGTGAGATTTATTAGAAAAAAAGATTTAAAACATCCAGTTTCTAAACATTTTGTAGAATGTCCCCTTGGTGGTATTGATAATTTTAAATTTATGGCAATTGAACATATTGAGACCCACAAACGTGGGGGAGACAGATTAAATGCCTTAAACAAGGAGAGATGTTCTGGGTGTTTTCTCTGGACACTCTGGCCCCAGCCGGCATTAATGTCGACTAGGAACTTCAACATTTTTGACATTAATTATCATATGTTTTTTTCCCTCCCCCTCCCCCCCTTTTCCCTTCCCTCTACCTCCATTTTAAGGGACAGGAAACATAAGGCAAGGGGAACACAGGGTTCTTACATAAAGATTCTGTTAACCCCTTCCATCCCAAGATGATTTAGGGGGCACACCGTTTAAAACGCATTGCAAATGGGAAAGAAGCGGGCCTAGCCTGAATGGGCGGCACAGCACGTGACCAGGGGGCTCGGCCTCCCCGAACCGGATTGGCCGCAAGAGCGGCCGGGGGAGGGGCTTCACCGGTAGCAGGATCGTAGGAGACTAGGAGGAAACCCTCCTATTGGGTGCTCGGCAAAAAGTGTCCCTCCGGGAACACTTTGGTACACCCTGATGAAGTCATCATCGATGACGAAACGCATAGGGCATGGTCTGATTGTGGCCGTCATTTGCCCATGAACATTGCTGCTGCTGAAAGAGATACGTGAGTTCCTGAGCCTCCTACGATCCTGTTACTGACATAGAGAATTTCCAACCACTGGTTCCCGGAGGGACACTTTTTGCCGAGCACCCAATAGGAGGGTTTCCACTTCCGGGTACACGAAGGAGAGTCACGGGAGGAAGCTGCTACCTCGAGTCGGACCGAGAGGACCACGTTGCTGGCTTATGAGAGCCAATCTCATAAATGCTTATATTTGCAGTACTTTTGTGAGTGGGCATTTGTTTGATTTAATGTTCTTTAAATAAAAATTTTATTACGTTAATGAACTTGGTGTGCACCTGTTTTTTTCCTTCTTTTTTTCACAGATTTGTTCAGGGATTGGTGATCCCATTGAAACGGGCTGCAACCACCTGGGAGCATTACATATTGGAACAGGACAAGGTTTTATTTATTTTTTCTGATTTTTTCTGATTTTTAATTTTTTATATTTTTTATTAAAATATTTTTATATTTTATATTCTTTTGATATATTAACAATCTTTTTTGAGAATACAAGTTCATATCATAATGTATTAGCTACCATCTTACCGCCCCACTAGGCATATCCATTTATATAGTTTAATAGTTCTTTATTGTTATTAGCTTCAAATCAGGGTATATTAGAGGTGCTACTTCATTGTTTCTGTTCTTGTTTTTATATATATATATATAAAAAGAATATAAAATATAAAAATATTTTAATTCAAAATATAATAAATGAAAAATATATATATGCACTGTACCATGTATTTGTGTCAATGGATGTAGCACTGAGCTCTGTCTGTGTTTCATGTTCTGTCTCTGGTTTTAAATACTTAATCCAATACTTCCGTCTTAATTGTAGCTTCCACTTCAACCTGAGAGGAATGTCAATCCAGATCCACGGTTAGAGCCGATCTACCAACATTCAGGAATCCTCATTACTGAGGCCCTCTGTCGCATGCCATTTCACTTAACTGTCTTGGGCTCCCTTAGTCTTCTCTAGTGATCCTACGTAACAAGGTTGCTATCCCTGTCTATCTTATGACAAAGATGAGATATTAGGGGGTCTGGCATAACAACATAACAGCATTTAGGATCAAGCCATTTTGTGTGAATATTTCAATCCGCCATCTTGTCTTGTCTCTGTGAGTCTTAATTTCTGTGTTACATTTCTGTATAAACAAATGTGTGAAACAGGAATGGAATTTTTTCGCTCCTAGCTAAATTTATTGACTCTTCCTCATCCAATCAGCTTCAAATTGAAAGTGTAAACAGGCTAAAAGTTATGAGAACCCATTAGATAAGTTTAGATTCTTGCAGTAGAATTTATTCTCATAACATATTGCTAGGCGACAGAATAGGCACATCCCATTTAACCCCAGAATGGTTTCTAGCTGACAGGCAGTTATACAATATTATTATGTATTACAAAATGACATCAGCTTTAGTATTGTTATGTATTACAAAATGAGGTAATGTTTAGTGACGTGCAAGCCCCCCCATAAAGGGGTGGAGCTTTAGGATTTAGGGTATAAATATATGGCATATCGTGTTATTATTTAGAGAGCTTTTGTTTTGAAGCTGTCTCCGTTGTGCACTTGACTTGAATAAATTCACGTGTTATTCTGTTTCAAAATAACCTCAGACTGTGTTTTTTATTTACGCTTTCCACAGATGGTGCAATCCTCATAGGGACTCAATATCATTGGAATCGAGCACCCGGATGAATCACTCCTCCATCACTCAAACCTGAGCACACATATGAATCAAGGTAAGGCTACCTGCATTTTTTAGACAAACAGCCTGATTAAATAGTTTTGAGTGGTGCGGGGAGCTGATTTTTGAACGGTGTCTTATCTGATGTGACGAGTAAGAATCCCTAGCAGTTTCACGTGAATTTATTATTCTCTGTTCCTGTATTCATTTTAAAGTGTAAGAGTTGTTAAGAGTTGTTAGGGGCTAAGGTAAGAGTCCCGTTAAAGGTTTTGGTGTTTTGGTGATAAAAGTGAGTGTTTTTGTGCTTAAAGGGATTGTTTTCAGACCGTCCTGGGTTGTGATAAATATTTTTGTTGTCTGAGCAGGACGGGTCCCTGATTGTACATTTGCTCTGTTTTGTCATTTACATACCAAGTGAGTTATTCATGGATATCTGGTTAGAAAGTCTTATCTGTATCCATGTTATAAAAGTATAAGGTTTATCAGGACTGGGTTGAACCCGCTGAAGTGATTCAAGTTTTTCTTTGGTATAGTTATGGTGAGAAAATGTGATTGGGGAACAGTCTCGTGACAGGTCCTTATCTGCATATTTACACTATTCAGAACAATAACATGCCAAAAGAGTTGTACGTAATCAGCTTGCGTTGATTATTGTAACGCTAAATTGTACAGGTCAATTAACAGTTGATTGCTGTAGCCGAAGTATTGTACAGGTCAATTAAATTTGATTTCTGTAACCGAAGAAGTATTGTACAGGTCAATTAAATTTGATTTCTGTAAGAGGGGAATAATGGGAAACCAAAAATTCTCAAAGGATTGTGTGTCTGCAGACGAAAATAATAAAGAATGAATACAGAGAACGAAAAGAGACAATATAAATATATTTTGTTGGCCAGTGAATGGCACTGTTTGTACTATTATCAACTAATTGCGCAGATGTTTAAATGAAAGAGGGGTCTTTTTCTGTGGGATTGATAGGCTCAGGAGCGCCGTCTCGTGTGTTTTTGAATCCCACAGGGAAACATACCTTACATTAATATGGGTCAAAAGAATTATGTTGAGGGACAGAAAGGTCCCGCTGCATTAATTTTTACCATTGCCAGGACAGAAGTTAATATAATAACAAGTGAAAAAGAAAGTGAATAGGAAAGAAATAGCAAGTGAATTTGCCGATAGATAATTAAGGCATATGTGGTGTTGAGGAAGTAGATATTGAGGGTTATTTTTATGACAGGTTTATATGCAGAAATTGGGATACAATTAGAGACTGTGTGTATATTGTTTGGATGGGACAGAAAGTGTTTGGAAGGGACAGAACGTGTTATAAGTGTAAAAAGGTAGGACATGTTGCCAGTAATTGCAGAGCAGCCCTAAGAGAGAGAGAGTAGAAGAAAAAGAATGGAATTGAAAAGATTTGTTCGTACTGGCCACACGAATAGGTCTTTTGAACCAGAAAATATTTTTTTTCCTTCTGTTCTAATGGCAACTAGAAAGAGAATAAAAGCAGGTTATTTATATGAGAAGCTGATTCGCTGTGTAGGAGAGAAGTTTGTGTCTATGTTCTTTGGGTGTCTGTATTGGGTGTGTTCTGTATTGTATGTAACCAGTAAAAACACATGGAATATTTTGTGTTTAAAAATATGGGTAAAAGCTCATAAGCATTGTTTGAAGTATATATTGTATTGTATGTTTTCATGTATAGAACGCCATTAATAGGCTCAGCGCTTCACAGGAGTGGTGCATGTCGTAATCATATAGTTATCAAATGGTAAAGGTAAGAGGTCATAGAATAAGTGATCCAGACATAAAAGTAAAAGTTGAGCAAAGAGAAGTCACTGCTCTGAGGAGCTTACAATCTACTTGGTAGGTAGGGAGAGCATACAGAAACAGTAGGACTTGATTAGAAGCCAGGAGAGGAATTTGAGGAGGGGAAACGCAGAATCAGAGTTTAAAGAGTAGAGTGATTCTCGCAGCAGCGTTTGGGATAGATAGTAGGGAAGACAGGTGAAAGTCAGGAAGCTGGGATAGCAGGGGATTACAGTAATCAAGAGGGGAGAGAATGAGGGTCTGAATCAGAATTTTTAATAGTTGAGCAACAGAGGAACAGGTGTATCTTTGTGATATTGTGGAGGAAAAAGCGACAGTTATAGAAATGTTTTGAATGAAAGAGGAGAATATGAGAGAGGAGTTGGGAGTGACCCCTAAGCAGCGTGCCTGAGCTACTGGATGGAAGATTCAAGAGTAATGTGGATGGAGATAATAGGGTCAGGTTTGGGAGGAAGTATGAGGAACTCTGTTTTTGCCATGTTAAATTTAAGGCGAAAGAGGGTCTTCCAGGATGAGATAACAGAGAGACATTCAGAAACGTAGGTTTGTATGGCAGGTGTAAGGTCAGGGATTGAAAAGTAAATGGTGGTGTTGTCAGCATAGAGGTGATATTTAAACCTAAGAGATGTTATTAGGTCACCTAGAGAGAGTGTGTACAGAGAAAAGAGAAGAGTGTGGTCCACAGAGGCAAATGCTTCAGAGAGGTGGAGTAATAGGAGCAGAGTGTGATGACCTCTGTCTTGGGTAGCATGTAGTTCATGAGTTATTTTAGTGAGAATTGTCTCCGTGGAGGGAGCAGTGCAGAAGTCAGATTGTAGAGGGTTAAGGAGAGAATGGGTGTGAGAAAATGGAGCAAGCAGGCGAATGCAAGACAAGTTCAGTAGTTAGAAAGAGAGGTAGGGTCAAGCTTGCTATTTTTGAGTCATGGTATAACTATTACATGTTTGAAGGAGAATGGAAATGTAGCAGATTAGAGGGAGAAGAGGAGATCAACAGTGATGGTGACACTCTTTTGAGACAGTGGAAAAAGAGTCAAGGAAAGCAGGTAGAGAGTTGGAAGCAAAGTAGGATAGGAGGAAGAAGAGGGAATGTTCTGGTGTATGGATTCAACCTCTTTCTTAAAAATAGTCAGCAAAAGTCCTGAGGTGAGATGAAGGAAGAATTTGTGTGGGGTAGACTTATGAGTGTTGATTAATGGAAAGAAATAGGTTTGTGTAGCTTGAGAAAGGACAAAATTGCAACAGGATAGCATAAATTTGTAGTGAATTAAATCAGTAAAACTATGAAAGTTCATACAGAAGGCATTAAAGAGAACTGAGTGGAGGGAGACAGCATGAGCGTGTGGCGTAATTTGTGTGTTAAGAAATTATATGAACCTCAGCTATATAAAAGCCCGTTGGTTAATTTTTGAAAGGTCATAAAAAATGTAGTTCTTAGGGCTCTGGATAAAGCTCCATGTATTTAAACTTTAAGCCAAAGTTCCAATCCAATAATAATTATTTTTCAGGAGGAAGCCGTGGTGTATCGTTATCTTATCTTTTCAGGGTCAATTGGCGAAACGCCCAGAAACAAAATGGCTCTTTGCCCGGAAACAAGTCTTATAGAAAATATTTTTTCTTTAGTCAGATGAATATGCAGAGTGTCTTTAAAATGATAAAGCTGACCGTGTGCTCAGCACTGTGCAAAGAGATTATATAAAGCAAGACATTATTGTGAAGTCTTATACAAAATCATTTGTCTATTAACTGAATATGTGATATATTTTATAACTTTTAACCATTTATTTTTCCATAGGTGTTCAATTTTATTATAAGCAGTAGTTATTGTTAAAATATTTGTATAATGTTTTGCCAAAGTGGTGCATTGGGAGTCACCTCTCATTTTTGGATATGTTCTAGGTTTAGAGTTAAAGGACAGGTGATACATATTTACAAATACAGTTACAGAAGTGAGCAGGGTATACATTATTTGCAAGGCATTTCACATTTTTAGCAGAATAGTTACAATGGAGTGTTTGGGGTGGAGGCCTGACAGGAATTGGCTTGGGGCATTTGTCTTAGTATAGTAATTGTTTAATTGGGAGTGAACACATTTTTATCCATGACTTTGGATAGTAGTGTATTGCAATGTATGACTTTATATATATATAGCGTCAAAAATGTTCTCAGCACTTCATAAAGAATACAGTAGAGGGAATTATGATAGAATAGTAAGTGCAGCAAAATCAGACAATAGGAAAGGAAATCCCTGCCCTTAAGAGCTTACAATCTAAGGTTTGAGGGGAATTTACAGAGATAGCAGGTGAGGGAATAAGTGCTGTAGATGGCAGTGCTTGGCCACAATGGGTGTGGTAGGAGTGACTGTGTGTGAAATAATAGCCATGAGTGCAGGCTATTGGGATGTTTAATTTGTGGGGCAAGTTTTAAGGTTAGTTAGTATTTTATGAAAAGGTTGATACCATTTGCATCGGAGGAGATTACAGTGAGGCATGAATGAGAGCAAGTGTGTATTGGGAGAAGAGATATTGGTCTGTAGTTTGAGACAATGTTGTTGTCCCCACTTTTGAAGATTGGGACAGCTGTGGTAGTTTTCCAGGTCTTAGGGATATGGCCTGCAGACAGAATAGAGTTGATTATGGAAGCAATTGGTTTGACAATGGCTGAGTCCCAAAGTCTCAGGAACTTAGATTGTAGTACAGTGAAGTCCACATTAGCTGCTCAGTTTTAAATATGAGGAGCATTAATAGGAGATACCTCTATCTATATGCGGATGTTAAGACAGTAGTAAACACATTGATACAAGAATTTATTCCTATGTATAAATTATCTCCCTATGAGACACTTATGGGATGACTTATGACTATCAGTAGTTCAAAAGAACAAATTAAGGACCATCTATTGGTAATAAAACAATTAATAAGTATTGTATGCCACAAATATATTTTTTGAGTCTCTCTAGGCATAAGGTATGATAAAAGTGCACCTACATGAGACGGAGTTAAAGGTCAAGTAGTTCCTAAACAAGCATGCTCTTCATCCCAGATGAAAGGGCCCGTACTAACCACCAATACAGAATTTAAAGTGGCAGAGTTCTTTCCCTGGACCCAAAGTACAGTAAAGCTCATTCCAGCTCCACCAAAGACCAAAGTCATCTAAAGCACAGCCGCATCAAGTTAACGTTTTGACGAGACATAAACTTTGACCGTTAACCAACGAGGAAAATAAGATACCAGGCAGAGGCCTGGTCTTATCAGGAACATTTCATTTTTTCAAAGACTCAAAACATTCTATTTTTTAGAGACTCAATATTCCTGATTTCTATCAGAACATTTCATTTTTCAGAGACTCAATATTTTTATTCTTTAGAGTGTGTTTAAGTTAGAAATTTAAGGTGTATGTAGAATTGAGCCTTGATGGGAGGATTGGTTTTCTGGAAGCGTGGCTTGTGAAAGCTCTTGTATGTGTTTTGGCAGTACTCTTCACTCTCTATGTATGTGTCATATGCAGCAAAACTTTGATCCAGAAGTGTGTTGCACCTCCAACGAGAGGAGGGGGTCACCCAGGGGGTGTGTCAGCCACAAGGAAAGGATCATAAGTCAGCCATGTTGACCATCGCAGACATTGTCTGTTCTGATATTCAGAGTGAATGATGTATACAATGCGTGCAGGGGTGAGGATCATGCATTTCGCTTCCACAGATACCAAACCCCTTCAATTCTCAGTAATAGCTGAAAATATATGATGATAGAGATAGATGCCATATCCTTTATCTAGCAACTGCATATCCAAAGAAAGGTTGCGTACATAAAATAAGGGTTTTAGTATTATGTGTATAATTTCTGTATTTTTCCAATTTTTTAAGGGAACCTCTTTAAAGGGTGTATCACACACTAGGAACAAGAATCAATTTATGGGTCAAGTGTCTCCACCAACCAATGAAACCTGTGTAAAAATGTATGTTCAGTCAGATAACAATTTACAGGAAGGATGTGGCCTTAATTTTGCAGTTTTTAATTTCATCATTAAACCAAGAACAGGTTCAGATCAGGCTTATGGCCTTACAAAACAGAATGGCTTTAGATTACATTTTAGCATCAAAAGGAGGTGTATGTGCCCTAATTAAAGAACAATGTTGTGTTTTCATCCAAGATCAGAGTGGCAAGGTACAACAGGAGTTAGATAAGATAGGAGAAATTCAAGAAAGACTTAGGAAGGAAGGTGACACAGACTGGAACCCTTTGGGGCTGACTGGATTGGTAGGATCACTAGGAGCGAAATTTTTGAATGTGTATGATTGTGATACTCGTTGTCTTCTATGTTTGTGTTACGTTTGTCAAAGGCATGATCCACAAATATGCAACCCCCTCTGCAGACATGATGCCATTGTTTGCAGAACCAATCTACAGCAGTCCCTTGAAGAAAGAAGATGCCAAGTACAATGTTCTAACTCTGGAAAAGAATTTGGCTATAACGCCATACTACGAGACTATGACTACATTTGGCAGGCACCCTCGTGCACTGTCCTATACCCTCAAGCAGCATTATGAGATGATGGAGCACCCTTGTGCCTCCCAACGTGTTTCTGGACTAACATCATACCAATAATTCTAAAAAAAACAATGTTTTAAAGAATCAGAGGAGGGACTGACAAAGATGAGATATTAGGGGGTCTGGCATAACAACATAACAGCATTTAGGATCAAGCCATTTTGTGTGAATATTTCAATCCGCCATCTTGTCTTGTCTCTGTGAGTCTTAATTTCTGTGTTACATTTCTGTATAAACAAATGTGTGAAACAGGAATGGAATTTTTTCGCTCCTAGCTAAATTTATTGACTCTTCCTCATCCAATCAGCTTCAAATTGAAAGTGTAAACAGGCTAAAAGTTATGAGAACCCATGAGATAAGTTTAGATTCTTGCAGTAGAATTTATTCTCATAACATATTGCTAGGCGACAGAATAGGCACATCCCATTTAACCCCAGAATGGTTTCTAGCTGACAGGCAGTTATACAATATTATTATGTATTACAAAATGACATCAGCTTTAGTATTGTTATGTATTACAAAATGAGGTAATGTTTAGTGACGTGCAAGCCCCCCCATAAAGGGGTGGAGCTTTAGGATTTAGGGTATAAATATATGGCATATCGTGTTATTATTTAGAGAGCTTTTGTTTTGAAGCTGTCTCCGTTGTGCACTTGACTTGAATAAATTCACGTGTTATTCTGTTTCAAAATAACCTCAGACTGTGTTTTTTATTTACGCTTTCCACACTTAATATATAAAATCGAATGGTTAGTGAGGTTAGTGCTATCTGTGGTGAATCTGATTGGTCCTCAGCCTCTGGCCAATCAGATTGCTATGTGTGACGTGACCCAACTGCCACTCTCTTCCCCCTCGGCTCGCGCCACACACACACACACACACACACACACACACACACACACACACACACACACACACACACACACACACACACACACACACACACACACACACACACACACACACACACACACACACCCTCTCCCCCTCCCCAGCGGCGCTCCAACTCACCTCTCCCCCTCCCCAGCGGCGCTCCAACTCACCTCTCCCCCTCCCCGCTCCAAATCACCTCTCCCCCTCCCCGCTCCAAATCACCTCTCCTCCTCCCCGCTCCAAATCACCTCTCCCCCTCCCCGCTCCAAATCACCTCTCCCCGCTCCAAATCATCTCTCTCCGCTCCAAATCACCTCTCCCCCTCCCCAGCGGCGCTCCAAATCACCTCTCCCCCTTCCCAGCGGCGCTCCAAATCACCTCTCCCCCTCCCCAGCGGCGCTCCAACTCACCTCTCCCCCTCCCCGCTCCAACTCACCTCTCCCCCTCCCCGCTCAAAATCACCTCTCCCCCTCCAAATCACCTCTCCCCGCTCCAAATCACCTCTCCCCCTCCCCGCTCCAAATCACCTCTCCGCTCCAAATCACCTCTCCCCCTCCCCGCTCCAAATCACCTCTCCGCTCCAAATCACCTCTCCCCCTCCCCGCTCCAAATCACCTCTCCCCCTCCCCACTCCAAATCACCTCTCCCCCTCCCCGCTCCAAATCACCTCTCCCCCTCCCCGCTCCAAATCACCTCTCCCCCTCCCCGCTCCAAATCACCTCTCCCCCTCCCCGCTCCAAATCACCTCTCCCCCTCCCCGCTCCAAATCACCTCTCCCCCTCCCCGCTCCAAATCACCTCTCCCCCTCCCCGCTCCAAATCACCTCTCCCCCTCCCCGCTCCAAATCACCTCTCCCCCTTCCCGCTCCAAATCACCTCTCGCTCTCCCCGCTCCAAATCACCTCTCCCCCTCCCCGCTCCAAATCACCTCTCCCCCTCCCCGGCGGGGGAACAGGCAGCTGCAACGCGGCACCTAAGATGGCGGCGGCCGGAAGGACCCCCTTCCTCCCTCGCGGCGCCGAGTCAGAAGATGGCGGCGCCCGGAAGTACAGGTAGGTGTCGCTCCCCCACCTCCGGCGCCAAACGGAACTGAGAAAGGGCGCATCAACTGAGACACGTGTGTGTGTGTGTGTGTGTGTGTGTGTGCCCCCCCACTCCTGTCCACTGCCCCCCCACTCCTGTCCACTGCCCCCCCCCTCCAGTCCACTGCCCCCCTCCTGTCCACTGCCCCCCTCCTGTCCACTGCCTCCCCCCTCCTGTCCACTGCCTCCCCCCTCCTGTCCACTGCCCCCCCTCCTGTCCACTGCCCCCCCCTCCTGTCCACTGCCCCCCCTCCTGTCCACTGCCCCCCCTCCTGTCCACTGCCCCCCCCTCCTGTCCACTGCCCCCCCCTCCTGTCCACTGCCCCCCCTCCTGTCCACTGCCCCCCCCTCCTGTCCATTGCCCCCCCTCCTGTCCATTGCCCCCCCCTCCTGTCCACTGCCCCCCCTCCTGTCCACTGCCCCCCCTCCTGTCCACTGCCCCCGTCCCTCCTGTCCACTGCCCCCCCTCCTGTCCACTGCCCCCCCTTCCTGCCCACTGCCCCCCTTCCTGTCCACTGCCCCCCTTCCTGTCCACTGCCCCCCCTCCTGTCCACTGCCCCCCCCCTCCTGTCCATTTCCCCCCCTCCTGTCCACTGCCCCCCCTCCTGTCCACTGCCCCCCCTCCTGTCCACTGCCCCCTTCCCTCCTGTCCACTGCCCCCCCCTTTTGTCCACTGCCCCCCTCCTGTCCACTGCCCCCCCTCCTGTCCACTGCCCCCCCTTCCTGCCCACTGCCCCCCCTTCCTGTCCACTGCCCCCCCTTCCTGTCCACTGCCTCCCCTCCTATCCACTGCCCCCCCTCCTGTCCACTGCCCCCCCTTCCTGTCCACTGCCCCCCTTCCTGTCCACTGCCCCCCTTTCCTGTCCACTGCCCCACCACTCCTGTCCACTGTCCCCCCCACTCCTGTCCACTGCCCCCCCCTCCTGTCCACTGCCCCCCCTCCTGTCCACTGCCCCCCCTCCTGTCCACTGCCTCCCCCTCCTGTCCACTGCCTCCCCCCTCCTGTCCACTGCCCCCCCTCCTGTCCACTGCCCCCCCCTCCTGTCCACTGCCCCCCCCTCCTGTCCACTGCCCCCCCTCCTGTCCACTGCCCCCCCCCTGTCCACTGCCCCCCCCTCCTGTCCACTGCCCCCCCCTCCTGTCCACTGCCCCCCCCTCCTGTCCACTGCCCCCCCTCCTGTCCACTGCCCCCCCTCCTGTCCACCTCCCCCCCTCTCCTGTCCACTGCCCCCCCTCTCCTGTCCATTGCACCCCCTCCTGTCCATTGCCCCCCCCTCCTGTCCATTGCCCCCCCCCTCCTGTCCATTGCCCCCCCCTCCTGTCCATTGCCCCCCCCCCTCCTGTCCATTGCCCCCCCTCCTGTCCACTGCCCCCCCCTCCTGTCCACTGCCCCCCCTCCTGTCCACTGCCCCCCCTCCTGTCCACTGCCCCCCCCCCTCCTATCCACTGCCCCCCCTCCTGTCCACTGCCCCCCCCTCCTGTCCACTGCCCCCCCTCCTGTCCACTGTCCGTCTCCCCCTCCTGTCCACTGTCCATCCCCACCCCCTCCTGTCCACTATTCATCCCCCCCCTCCTGTCCACTGTTCGTCCCTCCCCTCTGGGGAACACGGAGAAAGAGGGAGAGAGAAGGGAGCGGGAAATTTAACTCACGGGCAACGCCGGGTCTCTCTCCAACTCACCTCTCCCCCTCGGCGCTACAACTCACCTCTCTCCCTCCCCGCCACCACTACAACTGGAACAGGCAGCCTGCCTCGCGGCGCCTAAGATGGCTGCGCCCGGAAGGACACCCTTCCTCCCTCGCGGCACTGAGTGAGAAGATGGCGGAGCCCGGAAGTACAGGTAGGTGTCGCGTGTGTCGCTCCCCCACTTCCCCACACCCCCACTTCTCCCCCCCCCACCTACCCCCCCACCTACCCCCCCCCCCCACCTCCCAGAGCACGCTCTCTACGGCTCAACATCCCCGAGGAGCAGGAGGAGGGTGGCAGGGACTTAATACCTCCTTTGTGCCACCGGGAGTCAGCGGAGGCCACGAGGGGGGAGAGAACCAGTGGCAGCCCGAGGAGCGCGGCATGCTGCCAGGTGAGGAAATGCAAGGGGAGGAATCCATGCCTTTGAGGCCCCCCCCTTCTGCCTTTGATGACCCCCCCTGCCTTTGACGCCCCCCCGACTTTGACGCCCCCCCCCCACCTTTGACGCCCCCTGCCTTTGACGCCCCCCTTGCCTTTGACGCCCCCTGCCTTTGACGCCTCCCCCCCTGCCTTTGACACCGCCCCCCCTCCCTTTGACGACCCCCCCCTGCCTTTGACGCCCCCCCCTGCCTTTGACACCCCCCCTGCCTTTGAGGCCCCCCCCTGCCTCCGGGCAACGCCGGGTATACACACACCTCTCCTCCCCCCCATCACACTCACCTCCCTCTCTGGCGCTGACTCACCTCCCCTCCCCGGCGCTCACTCCCCCTGCCTTTCACGCCCCCCCTCCCTGCCTCCGTCCAACGCCGGGTATACACACACACACCTCCTACACCCCCATCACACTCACCTCCCTCCCCGCCGCTCATTCACCTCCGTGGCGCTGACTCACCTCCCCTCCCCGCCGCTGACTCACCTCCCCTCCCCGGTGTTCCCCTCCCCGGTGCTCCACTCACATCACCTCCCACACACTGACTGACACACACAACTTACTGACACACACACACGCACACTGACTGACGCACACAAACACGCACACTAACTGACGCGCACACACACTTACTGACACACACACACTCACTGACACACACACACACTGACTGACACACACACACTGACTGACACACACACACTGACTGACACACACTGACTGACACACACTGACTGACACACACACACTGACTGACACACACACACACTGACTGACACACACACATTGACTCACACACACACACACTTACTCACACACACACACTGACACACACACACACTGACTGACACACACACACACTGACTCACTCACACACACTGACTCACTCACACACACACACTGACTCACACACACACACTGACTGACTCACGCACACACACACACACACACACACACACACACACACACACACACACACACTAACTGATGCGCGCACACACACACACTAACTGACGCGCGCACACACACACACACACACACTGACTGACACACACACACACACACACACACACACACACACACACACTAACTGATGCGCGCACACACACACACTGACTGACACACACACTGACTGACACACGCAATGACTGACACACACACACTGACTGACACACACACACTGACTGACACACACACACCGACTGACACACACACACCGACTGACACACACACACAGACTGACACACACACACCGACTGACACACACACACACCGACTGACACACACACACACCGACTTACACACACACACCGACTGACACAGACACAACGACTGACACACACACAACGACTGACACACTGACTGACGCACGCACACACACCCCCACACACACACACACACTGACTGACGCGCACACAAACACTGACTGCCGCACACACGCACGCACACACTGACTGAGGCACACACACACGCACACACTGACTGTGTGCGTCAGTCAGTCTGTGTGTGTTTGTGTTTCTGCCTCAGACTCACTGACGCGCGCACGCGCGCACACAGTGACTGACGCACACACGCTGCATGAAGCTGTAAAGGAGGGAGGGGGGGGGGACTGGATTGATGTGAATGGGGGACAAACAGAGAGAGGGGGGAGGAGAGAGGAGAGAGAGAGGAGCGGGAACATTACATCCCGGGCAACGCCAGGTCTCTCAGCTAGTAACATAATAAAAAAGGGTGTACAGCTATTCCAAAATCCAGGGGAGCGAAGATGAATGCCAAAAAAAAAGAAATATATATAGTGTAATATGAAAGCACAGTGAATATGAAATAACAGGGGGGCTCCCAAATTCCTACTCACACTTTGAGCAGAAATAAGAAGCAGTGTGCCTGCCTTTGACTAGTGAACATCTCAGATCTGGATATCGTAGGTAATCAGCATGCAGCAATCTCAGACAAGAAAAGAAGAAAGACCATGGTGCAGTTCAAAAAGAACAATTTATCTAACAATGAGCTCACAAATGGAGGCTTACATAGAGATAGGGAAGAAAGGCAGTGGTAACAAATGTAGAGTAGTCTTAGTGAGACGCGATCTCACCGCTCCGCTGCTCCGTCTCCCACACCGGCAATAACTTCCGCATCCGGGTCCTCGGCGTCACCTCCGGTCACCGTGTCACTGCTTAGAACAGGAACACACCTCTGAATGCCTCTAGCTCTCTCTCCTCCTCCAAGCACCGCCTCAAAGCCACTCCTGGGGAAGACGTCATCACGTACGTCAAAATGCGTTAAGAGTGGCTTTGAGGCGGTGCTTGGAGGAGGAGAGAGAGCTAGAGGGATTTGGAGGCCTGTGCGGCCTGTGTCATGTTTAGACAAATACTGTACAGTATATCCGTATACTATAAATAAGTTTCTAAACGTGAAAGCTGCTGTCAGTGTGACTTAGGAAACAAGGGTGTTTTCTTCATCTTTCTTTCATGTGCACACACTGGAACGAGCAAACTTTTATTAGGCACAATGCCATTTTTAGTTATTTAGCAACCTCAAAGATTAATATGCAATACTGACTTGTATGTTTTGGACAGCTAAGGGTTTATGGAAACACACAAGCAATAGAATATGAAGACTGTTTGATCAATCTAATTTGCCCATGATAAAATATTGCAAAGTAATTGAACAAACATAATGTAGACTTTAGAATTACAGGGAGGGGAGGCAGGCTGGGAGGTTGGCTGAGTTTTTCTTGCACATTTTGTTCCACGTTCAATGCAGTTGATAAACACAGCCACAGATATGTCAACAGAGTTTAAAAGGCTAATTCTAGTACAATAGCTCCAAATTCTTCATTGCCAAATCACATGTTTTGGCATGTTCACAAGAAGCAGACTTAAATGTGTGAAAAAAATGGCATTCTCTATTGCAAATCACTTCTAAACTGCTTTTAAACAAAGTGACAAACCACATGATTTAACTGCCAGAACGCTTGGATTATATTTTAGAAATGGAATGACCCGGAATAAAGCAATTTGGACTAAGTAATAATGTACAGAATGCACCTGGATTGAAAACTGTTGAAGGATAGACAACAGAGGTTTGTCATAAATGGCACTTTTTCAGGTTGGGCTAAAGTCGTGAGTGGAGTACCTCAGGGATCGGTACTGGGACCCCTGCTTTTTAACTTGTTTATTAATGACCTTGAGGTTGGGATCGAGAGCAAAGTCTCCATATTGGCTGATGCTACTAAATTGTGTAAGGTAATAGAATCAGAGCAGGATGTAATTTCCCTCCAGAAGGACTTGGAGAGACTGGAAACTTGGGCAGGTAAATGGCAGATGAGGTTTAATACAGATAAATGTAAGGTTATACATTTAGGATGCAAGAATAAACTGGCGACTTTAAATGGGGATAAATTGGGGGAATCCTTGATGGAGTAGGATTTAGGAGTGCTTGTAGACAGCAGGCTTAACAATAGTGCCCAAAGTCATGCAGTAGCTGCAAAGGCAAATAAGATCTTATCTTGCATTAAACGGGCAATGGATGGAAGGGAAGTAAACATAATTATGCCACTTTACAAAGCATTAGTAAGACCACACCTTGAGTTTGGAGTACAATTTTGGGCACCAATACTTAGAAAAGTAATTCTGGAACTAGACAGAATGCAGAGAAGAGCCACCATATTAATAAAGGGGATGGACAATCTATCTTACGAGAAGAGGCTAGCTAAATTAGATGTATTTACATCAGAAAAGAGGCATCTAAGAGGGGATATGATAACTATATACAAATATATTCGGGGACAGTACAAGGAGCTTTCAAATGAACTATTCATCCCAATGGCAGTACAAATGACTTGGGGGCATCCCTTTAGGTTGGAGTAAAGGAAATTTCACCAGCAACAAAGGAAATGGTTATTTATAGTAAGGGCAGTTAAAATGTGGAATTCATTACCCATGGAGACTGTGATGGTAGATGCAATAAATTTATTCGAAAAAAGGTTGGACATCTTTTTAGAAAGGAAAGGTATACAGGGATATACCAAATAAGTATACATGGGAAGAATGTTGATCCAGGGATTAATCCGATTTCCAATTCTTGGAGTCAGGAAGGAATTTATTTTTCCCTTAATGTTTTTTTTTGTTTGCCTTCCTCTGGATCAAAAAGTACGTATAGATATAGGATAAAGTATCTGTTGTCTAAATGTAGCACAGGTTGAACTTGATGGACGTATGTCTTTTTTCAACCTCATCTACTATGAAACTATGTTCATGCATGGTGTTTGACATGTCCGCTTTTTATGAACAAATTGAAGGTGTCCAGTTTCAAAGCAACTAAGGAGACATTTGCAGTAAAGGGGCACAAACTGTAACTCGAAGAATGTGGTGTATATGCTTACATGTAAATGGGGCCTACAGTATATTGGCCATACAATGAGAACGATGAAAGAAAGTTTTCTAGAACACCGGAGGAATATACCCAAAGGTTTTTTAGGACATGGGGTTCCATGCCACTTTGCTTATAAACACAACAAAGACCCAACAGATCTCAAAACCATGGGTGTAGAACAAATTAAACCAGGTACACGGAGGGGGGGAAAGGTTGGGAAATTTAAGATTAGAGACCTATTGGATCTTCAAACTTCAAACCTCGTATCCAGAATGTCTGAACTAAGAATTAGATTTAGCAACTTTCCAATTAAGAGAGTAGTGGAGCTGTCAGCAGGGGCTATACCATGACAGAAAGAGTATTATTCCACACTTTGCCCTTCGCATCTGTACCCTGGTTATTTTATTAATTAGATTTTTATTATAAATATATTTTAATTGCAATTTATTATTTTATCTACTGTAGTAATATTTTTATTATTTATATCAATTTTATATATTTTTTATACTTTACTAGACAAACATAATTATAAGAATGTTTTTATTATCGTTGGAGTTTGTGATATAGACATAGGATTGAGAATGAACATTGTTTAAATTAGGACTCATATACACAATTCTAATATTTCAATTACTAACTAAGACATTATAATGGTATTGTTTTTATAGCTCATTGTTTTAACTGTACAGATGTGTAGAATTATTCATCAAGCGTTAGAAAACCATAAGCTGGCAGTTATATGGTTTTAGGTGCAATTATTTAATAGTTTAATATTTAATATTGCTTAAATTGGTTATGATGGTTATACATTAAGATTGTGCCACACTGTACATAGAGACATGAAAAACGCAATGAGACAAAACAATTCTTTATTAAATTCCAATGAATATACATTGGGCAACAAAGTAGACAAATCTAGCATACAATGAAAAAGTATCGAAACAATTGATATAATTATCTAATTAATTAACCAAGTGGACCCTATAAAATGTCTGCTAGTAGTTTATGCACCATACCCCTGAAGAAGACACAGTGAAGTCGAGGAAACTCGTAGAATTCAGCAGCAGCAGCAGCAGCAGCAGCAACACAGGATTGTGCAGCAACACAGATACAGACACAGGATTGTGCAGCAACACAGATACAGACACAGGATTGTGCAGCAACACAGATACAGACACAGGATTGTGCAGCAGCACAGATACAGACACAGGATTGTGCAGCAGCACAGATACAGACACAGAGATTGCCAACAGCATTTTCGGGTGAACCTGCCCAGCCTTTGCAGCCATTCTGACTGCCTGAGGGAGAATGAAGCAGCCGCAGCAAAGCTGAATACCATAGCATCTGAGGGGAATCCCTATTTCCGGGAGAAGACGTCACTTCCTTTCAGGAACGGTTCAGGGACACAGCTAAGGTTGAGTCCCCAGTGCGTTCTGTGATACGCGCGCCCGGCTGAGGGGGGGGCGGCACGTGCACAGCGCTAATCGCGATCTGCGGTCTCCAGGAGAGAGGGAAGCTTGCGATGGGAGGGGAATTTGCGGGTGTGTGGCCATTACGTCACGCGGCTGGTTCGCCCTCATTGGTGAACCGCCGGTGGGGGCGTGGCCACACCTCCGTCACAAGGTTTGAACTCAATTTGATTGAGTTGTAAAAAACGTGGCGGCGCGGCTGCACCTTCAGCGTGATGGTGACTACTGGGCCCAGCCCCATTGAGGGGCGGTGCTTACACGCACAGCGCACGCCGCGCCGTGCGCACAGGCAGTTACTGGGACCGCAGCCTAAAGGAGCAGGAGAGCAGAAACGGAGCACAGAAACGACCCCTGTGGATGAATAGGAGCCATTACACACACACCATAAGGCTCTCACTACCCTGATTAACATCATAGTGCACCTACAACCCAGAAGACACAGACGTATAGGAGGTGACTGAAAGCAGAGAGTAAGCATCAGTTTCCCGGCATCCAGGCTAATAAGGACTCTAGTTGCAGGCAATCAAACAACTAACAGCAACACGTATGTGAGTGAACATTTATTTATTTTGTTTTAATTAATTGTGGGATCTGGAAGACCCAACATACAGTTTCTCTCTGCTGCATGCTGCCTTCCTACTTCTAGTAAGTGGGCATTCTTATGGGCATTCACATTAGAGGGCTGCATTGCTTAAAACTATACTGCGCAATGTTGTGTCCTTGGTTTATGTCTTAATCTACAGGACAGTAGCTGCTGTGAGGAGGAACTTCACAACGTGTGTTGAGGACTGAGTCTATTTTCTATTTCAATTTATCATCACTGAAGAAAAGACACTTTCCACCCCAGGTCACCACGATATCCTTTATGGACTTTAGATATTTAAAATGTTATTGTTCATTTCACATATTCATTGTTTGTTTCACACATTTGAATATCACTTGTATGCGCCAGGTTTATCTCTATATTTGTATTTTTATGTAATTAATTGTGATTTAATGTTTTTTCTATGTCTGCGTCCCATATGTTGTTTCTTTACATTTGGAGGTTATTCTACATGGATTGGTGATCATGGAATTGGGGCAGCACTCATAGTTATGCAAACCATCTAAGAGATAAAAGGAGGACATTGCGGATTGGAACGCAACAGATTCATATCACTCTATCTCTGTATGGATTATGTGGAGTACTTCTACTGATTATATACTTTTAAGCTAAGTGCATGCTGCTGCATTACATCATTTATTGAAAGGGTACATCTATCAGTTGTTTTCATGATAGTCAAGGATATCTGTATTCATTTAATTGTTCATTTTTTATATGATATATTTTGTATTTTTTATCTGTTACATTTATGCATATATACACCTAAATGCATTTTTAATATTGATCCAAAGGGATTGGTCTAAAATACACACAGCTCAAACCCCAACTAATTACAAGTGCACCATCGTTCACTTAGGTGTTCATTATTTTGTTATTTGTAACTCCGCACTTAATACAAACATTAGTTTAAATCAAACAGTAATATAGTCACACAGATCAGGACGCATTATATACTGATAGGTATTTATATTGATAATTATAGATATACAATGTAAATTTTAATGTAAATGTAAAGAGACACATTGCTCCTGTTCACATGTTATGGTGCGAAAATCCTGTGAAATACAGCATTATCACTGGCATTGAAACTTTTGGAACGCTGACTCTATTGAACTTGATGTCAGTATAGGAAGCTGCTCTGGCCATTCTTGCTGTAAATTTACACTCAATCTGCACGCTATGCCAAGCCTACAGGTTGAGCGTGAATTGAGTCAAGCGAAAACGATCAGAGCGACTTTCCGTAGTGACATCATAAAGTTCAGAAGAGGCAGTGTTGGAGGATATGGAGGTATTCTCCCTTATTGAGAAGATGCCAGCTGAAAAGACAGAGAACCAGCACTCTCGATAAGTAATTAGAAATACATTTACAGTATGTGTGAGTACATTTTAAACTTTTTTTAAATTTTGTGTTTAATAAAACATACTAGACCATATTGTGTTTCTGATTTTTGAGCTCCTACATATTTTGCTGTAGAATATATATGTTTTTAAATCGGGAGCCACGTTGAGACCGTGTTATAAGCGATCCGCGTTGTAGCGGATCGTGCTATAACGGGTTAAGCTGTATATATCTAATGAAAGCTAAAGTTTTAGAAAGATTAAAATCTTACAAATTGCACTGCAGTAATTGCCATAACTACCATATAATCCTATCATTCTGTGCGCCTGCCTTTCTGATTGATTAATAATAATTTTCGTAGGTACAGTATCATTTAAATCAGGCCTGCACAACTCCAGTCCTCGAGGGCCGCAAGCAGGCCAGGTTTTCAAGATATCCCTACTTAAGCACAGCTGGCTTAATTAGTGGCTCAGTTATACTGAGCCACTAATTAAGCCAGCTGTACTTAAGTAGGGATATCCTGAAAACCTGGCCTGTTTGTGGCCCTCGAGGACTGGAGTTGTGCAGGCCTGATTTAAATGAAGAAGCTTTAATTTTTCCAGGTGCTTAATTAACGTGGCACAAAGGAGAGCTGATAAGATATAGGAACGTTAGCAAATCCAGTCATTTTTGGCATGATGTCAGACTCTGTGAAATGCGTCTTTGAGGACAGCTTGAAGTTCTGTAAAATGTTGGTGAGGAAAAGGAAGAGCTCCATCCGAGCCAGACCTTCTCCGGCACAAACCCGCTTCCCTGATAATGAAAACAGAAGAGAATTCTAAGAACAGTTAAGGAGCAGGACAATTCTGTATGTCCTGTATTACAGATCTGGCAAGCACTATTAAACATTGCACTCTTAAAGCATTATAAATCCTTTTTGAAAATCGGTGATATAACTTGATGCAGTTTGTTCTGACAGGGGGAAAAAGCAGGTTAGAAAATTCTCCAGAGGGGAGAAATAAAAAGTAGAAAGCCAACATGAGACCAGAGATGGAGAGAGACGAATAAATGGGACAGACAGGTTAACAATGCATTAAAGGAGGGAGGCATTGTTTTCCCACTAAGAGACATACTGTATTTCAAAGTTTGTTCACTGGGGCTATTTAACATTGCACATTGAAAGAATTATTATAACTTATTTGGAAAAATCTGTGATGTAACGTGATGCTGTACGTTGCAGTTTCGTTGGACAATGTGCCATCTTCAATGGGGGGAAAAGGCAAGTTAGGGGGGAAAAGGCAAGTTAGGAAGCAAGGAAAAATGATCAAAAAAGCCAAATTAACTCCAGAGGCAAAATGAATAGGGTTTACAGAAAGATTAAAGGGCCTATTTTAGTACTGTAGCTTCAATTTTGTAGCAGATAATTTTGGGCACTTCTCGAATGATTTTGCATTTGTACAGTAACTATTCAGAAAGCTCTGATAAAGTGCTTTTTTTCCCGATCAGTAGCACTCCCGCACAAATAAACCACGTGGGAGCTCCAAAAATGCTAAAAATTGCAATTTTTTTGCAAATTGAGCAATTCTAGTAGCTCCTAAATTCAAGTGGGGGAAGCATAACCCTTACCGATTGGCTGGCTTCAATCCCTTTAAGATGACGTCACATCATGAAAAAAATGGAAGCCATCATCCAATCAGATTGGGGGGTACATCATCCAATCAGATTGGGGGGTGTACCATTTGTCAATCAAATATAAGGCCTGTCACATCTCATTTGAGCCCCAGAAATCGTTGGATTAAAATCTACTTTACCAAATGGATTGCAATGGAGAAAAGAAAGGAAACAAGATTACTGAACCGGGCCTCCTCTGCAATCAACAGAGTATCATGGATTTCTGGATATCAGGCTCTAGAGTATTATTGCGTCGCGGGTCAAGAGATGATAACACAGTAGGATGAGGAGGGTGAATCCCATCAAAGATGAGAAACACATAGATTGTATTTTATTTAATTGTCTATTCTTTTTCTCTGGAGCCCATTGACTGGCAATGTGTTTATTTATTCCCCTTTTAGCTTATAGATAGAAGATAGCTTATAGAGAAGTACAATGACAAGCAATGTATTTTTTGGCAAATGCTTGTTTTTATTTAATTTTAAAGTATTGTATTTGTTATGTTTATTTTTTTTAGGTTGCTCATTTTGTGTGCATGGTTTACCGCAGTCACAATCAATAGGTTTATTGGCAAGTGTAATGCATTGTACTTTTATGTAAATGTTATTTTATTGTGTATTTCTTTTGTTTTTAAAACAAATGGGAAAACGTGCTATTAGCCATTTTTGGCTACTAGGCTACTAGTGCGTTTGCCCATTTGTATGTGTGGTGATGGGGTAGTTATCCCGGGGAGGGTGGTTAGGCCTCCAGAGTAGGTATCGGGAGGGAGCAGGTTAACCCCTTAATAATTATAGTGGCCTTTAGTCCGTTTTTTTTTCCTTTAATGTTGCTGCCCACAGAAGACGCAGAGGACAAAAATGAGGACATGGGTGGCATTCATCCTGGCATGTGCAAGTACAACTTGAATTTACTTTATGCTGGCTGGATAATGTTTTATTTTTAATGGGCAAATGCGCTTTTATCCAGATCTGGATAATAGGGATTTTGTCCATTACTGTACTGTATGTGTTGGGGGCGAGAGGAGTTGTTAAGGGTAGAGGACATGGGTTCCATTCATTGTCTTTTGGGTTATCTTTGCTCCAATTGAGGGCATAGGTAATCACACTTGCAATCAATGGGTTTATTGGCTAGTATTGGTGTTTGTATTTTAATATTTATTGGGGGTAGAGGGGGTAGTTTCCCCAGAGTGGGTGGTTAGGCCTCTTGGGTGGGCAACGGGAGGAGTAAACACCTTTATGACACTGGTGGCAGTAACTGCTACGGTAATGAAGGGGTTAACTCCTCCCGCATCCTTCCCGGTAGGCCTAACCACTCATCCTGTGACAACGACCCCCTTTACCCACCTCCTCTACCCACAAAAAACAGGTACTTTAGTTTAACCCCTTCATTACCTTAGTGCTAAATGCTAATGTAAAGAAGTTGTTTTTAAATTTTTTAATAACAGTATTGAAGCAGGGGGTCTCCAGAGATGAACCACATTAATTTCAGCCTTAGGGACCCCTACTTCCCAAATTTTAGGCCCTTATCTGGGGTGCTGCTATCCCCGCAAAATTTAAATGTCCCGGTCATGTGACACAGGAGATTTAAACAATGCAGGAAGATACCGGCTTCTCATATCGAACCATGTACATCAGGAATCAGAGGGTCCCCGAGGCTGAAATTAATGTGGTTAAGCTCCGGAGACCCCCTTTTCCAATACTGTATTATTAAAATTAAAACAGTGTGATTGCATGTAAGAGCTGTGCAGGGAGATGCAGTTCTCTCTATGTAGCTCTTACAGACTGCACGCAGATCACAGGGTCAGAACTTAGAAAAAGACTTAGATAAAGATACTGCTATCCTGAGCGGTTTGACATTTTCCTACCTTACGGTTCCTGTCTTGCGATAACTCTTTCTGAATATCACGATAACACAGATGTCAGACTGTGAGGTAAGGACATGCCAAACTGTTCGATGTAACAGTGATAACATCAAAGCTACTAGAATAGTCCCCTAAGAGTGCAATGAAGGAGGAAGGACTTTTTTTTCCCCCTTTTAAGACACATTTGTTAATGTTTCTCTAAGGTCTTTTCTACTGTCTTCCTCTGGATCAATAAAACTATAAATATAGGATGATTATCTCACCCAATTTGAATTTCACACAGCATGAACTCAATGGACATAGGGTTTTTTCAACCTTGTCTACTGTTCAACTATACTGCTGCGGTGCATATGACTCTAACACTCACCTGTCTAGTCCCGCGGCTGTTTTCGGGCTGGCGCCGAACCTGGCCGCGCGCCAGCCGGATCTTCCCCGGTCGTTCCTCTCCCCTCGCGATCTACCTTCTCCGGTTCCCCCGGGTCCCCCTCTGCCTTCCCACATCCCCCCTCCCACCCGCCCACCTTCGGGGAGCCATGGGCACGTGCGCCACATGCGCACGCACCCAGTACCACGTGACTGCGCATCAGTGACGAGCGGCACGCAGCGGGCCAAGCCAAATCTTCCCGCGCATTGCGGTGGCGGCCGAATAAGACTCAGCTCGGCCGCCACTGTATATGTAATAAAGACAGCCAATCACAGTGAAACAGATATAACATAGACATGTACCACTTTTGAGGGGAAACAGGGTGGGATGATATTTTAGATTTACAATTAGTTTGTAAACATAGTGAGCTGATGGGAATGGTTTGATTTCCTCTGGTAGCTCCATTTGGTATGATGTCTCTGTGTGTTTAACAAGTTTACACAAGAAATGCCTCCCTCACTCCTTCATCCTCTTATCTTTATACTGTAATTGCATGGGATAAGGGTAAAGAAGAAAATGCTTGACTGACAAAGACTCCCATTCATGATTTGGGGTTGACTAGGCTACTAGGGATCGTAATCACCAAGAAGAATACAAGAGTTAAAAAGCATAAGTTTATTTATCCAGTGCCAGCAGCGAGAAACACATGCAAAAACAAAGCAATAACTACAGAAAATAGGGATTTATAGGGGATGCCTAGCTCTCTAGGTGCTGGGCACTGCTGAAGCTAGTTTACCAAGGATGCTGCCATACTCCGTTCAGGATATCCATGTCACAAAGGATGACAGTCCCTGATCCACACAGTCATCAGTAAAGTTGGTATTTAGACAAAGAGACCAACCAGGAACAACTCTGGAGCTTGTATTGGGGTTGGCTTCTATAGTTTCCCAGCCTCCCTTTGGAAACATGGAGAACCGGGTGAAGACCAATCAGCAGAGCCACTTTAATACACTAAGCCAATTTGGAGCAAGGGTCATGTCCGGAACTGACCACCCTGAGGGGCGGGCCTAGAGGGTGTGGGAAATTCAAGCTGATCAATGGGATCCACACCGACAGGACTATGACCAAATGTCGGTCCACAGGTTCAGTTTCAGGCCTCCTGCACGGTTAGATGCCTCGCTTCTGGGAACAGAAAAATGCTCTGGCCTTGGTGTTGTCTGCCAGCAGGCAGGAGCATCTTTCCCGAGCTCCCCATCATACCTTGGCATGCCTCATTCTAGTAGCTTTGATAACTTTGCTGCCATCTCGAACAGTTTCACATGTTCACATCGGTTTGTCATTTGTGTTATCACGGTATTCAGAAATAATCTGAAACCATCCCAAACCGTGACGTAGGAAAATGTCAATACTGCTCGGTGTAATAGCAATGTGATCTCAGCTTTTTCTAAGTTCTCCCCTGCGATCTTCTCGCAATCTGAGCTGCATAGAGAACTGCATCTCCCTGCACAGCTTACAGTTGATCGCAGTGCTTTAATTTGAATTGTAATACTAGTGTATGGGAGCAGGGGGTCTCCAGAGTTGAAGCACATTCATTTCAGGTCCGGGGACCCCCTGTTCTCTAGATACAGGCCCCAGTAGTGTGCCGGTATCTCCTATGCCTTTAAATGTCCCTGTTACGTGACACGGGAGATTTAAACATTGCATGGGGATGCCGGCATCCCATACCGGGGCTAGTAAATCAGGAAGCAGGGGGTCCCTGAGGCTGAAATCAATGCGATTCAGCTCAGGAGTCCTCTGCTCCCGCACACTAGTGTTAAAATAAAAAATAAACATTGCTTCATTACCTTAGCAGCTAGCTAACTCAGCCTCCCTGAACCGGTCAAATACTGCCATAGGTGCTCGTCTCATGTCTGACTAAACACTGCCAGGTCATCCAAATAGGCTTGTGCATATGCCGACGTCGCTTTAAGCTACCCATTTACAAGGTGCTGGAAATTCACTGGAGCATTCTTCATCCCAAATGGAATTACAGAAAACTTGTACAAGCCATTTGGGGTGATGACCACTGACTTTTCCAGCATCTCTTGGCACAGGGGGAGCTGCCAGTACTCTTATTTGAGATCCATGGTGGTCAGGTACTTGGCCCCTGTAAGCTCCTCCAGGAACTCATACATGCGGAGCATCAGGAATGCATCCATAACTATTAGGGCATTGAGCTGCTCTGGGATCAGGAGATGATCCCTAGGGCCAGCATGTCATCAAGCTCTTGCTCAATTCTTTGCTGAACTTCAGCAAATACATGGTCAATGAGGTGGCTGGTCAATGAGGTGCCTGGCTTATCTGTAAATAGGCCATAGTAACTCCCTAAAAATGCTCTCATCTGCACCCATTGGAGAGCAGTGAGCTTGGTTCCAATCCCCACCTGATCTGCAGATCCTCCCTTCTGGGCTTCCCCAAGGATATTGGGCAGAGCCTGGCATGCCTGATCTCCCAGCGGTGGGCTACAAAGGCCATCTCCGCCGTCTCACTCGCAAGGTATGCATTGAGCATATTTATGTGGTAGGTCCTCTGCTTAATCTGTTGCTCATCTAGGCCTAAATACAATTTTTTTGACCAAAGAGTTTTAAGCCTACAACCACATCATGGTATGCCCCATCTATAGGTCCAAACACTGCGGTACCTGCAAAAAGCTCTAATTGAGGAGGAGCTGTCTTAATAGACTGGTCATTCATCTAGGCCTACAGTATTAGCAACTTGTTCTGAAAAGTGAGTTTCAGAATTTAGATCAGCTGCCCTGGGAGGAACGCTCTGCTTCCAGGCATTCTGGTTATATCAGCACTTCTGTCTTGTTTGAGAATCCCTGTGGCTATCCTGTATTCACCTTATTAGATCCTCAATCTGGTCCCTGAGCTCCACCACATTCTAAATTACTGAAATATCAGTCATGACTGTATCCACCTCTCAACCCTAACGGAACAGGTCAAGGGGTCCACATATCTGGCGTCCATATAGAAGCTCAAATAGGGAGAAACCAGTCGACTCCTGCAGAACTTATTTATAAGCAAAGATTAGGTGCCATAAATGAACTCTCAATCTCCCCCTTTGGCTTGAACATATGCACAGAGCATCTGCTTAATTATGTAATTAAACCCCTCACACAGTACGTTTGTATGGGGAAGGTAGGGGGCAGTGCAAAGTGGATTAAACCTGCCCTTAGCCCAGAAACACTTGGGAAGTTCTGACATGAACTGCATCCCCTGATCTGTGAGGATCTCGCTTGGCAAACCTAACATAGCAAAGATATTAATCAGCGGGAAGATGTAATTCTTCCTTGATGACTCAAAATCATAAGTGGCCCCATAATATCCACAGCCACCCACTAGAAGAGTTCCCCAATTAACAGTAGTGGCACCAAGGTGTGCCACATAAGCTTGCCACCACCTGTTCCAGTCTCGGCTAGTAAAGGTGGGCTTTTGTGCAAGTTCCTGTTGCCGATCTGCCACGGGCTCCAAGACAGGCTGGTCAGTATGCTGCAGAAAGCCCTCTAATCTTGGATCAAACCATGGCCATCCTTGAAAATGTGGTTCTGCTCCATACTCTTGCCCCTAGTCACACAGCCAGGGATGTGGTCGGGGGGGGGGGGGCAGTGAGATTAGGCTCCCCCCGGATTAACTCTGGTCTCCTCCACACAATGGGTTTGGGTTGCTCCATTACTCCTGGGAGCTTCCTCCCTCTCCCATAGCGAGTGGTTCGGGAACACAAGCAGTGTTAGCCAGACATCATTAGGCTAGCCTAGCAACTTTTTTCCTTCAATGTAACATTGGTCCGCTCTCCAATCAAGGACCACATGGCCAAGAGGGATGGCGAGAATGGCTCAATCAGCCATGAACATGTCAGTGTGTCTGTTCAGCAAAATCTGTTCTGGCTGAACAAAGCCTGGGTGCACTTATATTATAGTTGCCCAAGTGTCAAGCAGACGTGCCGCCAGTGTAGTGTAGTAAGTTTGGATCATATGCTTGTTGCTCTTTGCCAGACACCTGACGACACAATGCTCCGGAGGAGCCATTTCTGGAGTAGGATGTGCTGATTCTAGAGGGTTGGTGGAATGCTGAAAAGTCTGAACCACCTGGTGCCATTTTCCAGCAGGTTGCACCACCACATAGGTGATTTGGCATTGAATAGCAGGACATGGTTAGCTTATTGTGTTTTGAGCCGGGTAGTTGATCTGTATATGCCCTGGCTGCCTACACTAGTAACACTTCCTCTCATGCTGGAACAGAGTCAATAAGGGAAGGGGAAAGGTTGGTGAGCTGGGGTTCAGTGGGGAGGTCTACCCATGCAGCGCTTTCTTTGTTGGTCAATTTCCTCACATCCTGGACCTTGGGGTACTTGACTGATGGTTGGCAACAGAGATAGGGGCGAGCCATGAGGAAGTCATTGGCCATCTTGTCTGCTTGCTGTGCTGTGGCACCCTTGCTGATCAGGACTCACTCTTGTTGTTCGGGAAGGCATCAACGCAGGGACTGTTCTTTGATTAATGCAGTAGATCCTGTAGTTCTTTCATAGAAGCAGCCTCTGCCAGTTACCCACCACTTCATATAGTGTGTCAAGTGGGAAACAAAATCTATATGGGTGTTTTGGGCTCCTCTCTGCAGGGACTGAAACTGTAGCCAATAGGACTCTGGGGTGATCATGTACCAGCAAGGAGGACGCACTTTACTACCCATTAGTCCCTGGCCTCTTCCATATCAATGTCCCAGTAAGCTTCAGCACCTCCCCGCCCAGTTAGGCCCCGCTCACACAGCACACTACACGACGTGCGTGCGCTTACATGCTTGCCCGCGGTCGTAACAGATGTCTGGCGGCCAATGGTAGTGTTCAGTATTGTACGGCGTCGACGCTGCTGCTGTCGCGGGTGAATTTTCAATCTGTGATCTCAGGCTGCAGCAGCGTGACGTCAATTTCAGCAGCCAATCAATGTACAGACTTTTACATTGATTGGCTGCTGAAATTGAGACTCGGCAGTGAAGAAAGGGAACCAGGGGATGGGGGAACAAGAAGGGACACAGGGGGGACACAGGGGGAGGGGGTGCAGGCAAGGGGGGACACAGGGCTATGGGGGAGGGGAACACAGGGGGATAGGGGGTCCAGCCCAGCGCAGACTCGGATGGAGCGGTTTGCTGCTTTTATCCTCCCATGCTAAAGGGAGCTCCAGCAAAGTGCTGAGGGGAAAAAAAACATCATCCATTTGCTCTGCGCCCGTGACACTGCTAGGGTTTATAATAACCAAGCAGAACATAAGTCTGCCATATTGCCCCTGATGTCCACGGATTTGGAGAAATACAGTCAAAACATTGCTTTTAATGTGGTTGTATTTGTTAAGGGAAGCCATTTAAGATGGGAAATGCTTTACGAAAAGTTGCTTTATGTGAATGTGACAGAAGAGGCAACATGGCAATTGAACATTAAAGGTTATGCCCGCCTGATGCCTCTGGCCATCAAAATACCCCCTAAATTATCTCAAGTTTACTCTGAATACATTATATTGTTTTGGGCATTGTTGGGTTCTGGGTGGAGGTTGGTCGCCTGCTGAGGAGATACACACTCCAAAGCCGGAGCATTGTTCTCCCCCAACAGTGGAGCACCCAGCTCTGCCGTTAACCATCGACCCTGCCCAGTTACATGCTGGATAGCACGAGCTCCATCGGTGCTGACCTGGTCAATTTGGATTTTCCACCAGTCCTGCCCCTGCCCCTGGGGCGATGTATGTACCCTTAATTTCCACCTCTGTCTGCTCATCGCGGCCACCCACCTTCATCCAGATTTGATGGGTGATTAAAGGGAGAACTCTGATTGGCTGAGCGTCACACTCCATGGTTTTGTATAGGAACCAGGATGTATACAAGGACTAGCTCCAGTGCCACTTCCAGACTGGAGAGAAATTTGGAAAGAGTTCGAGGAAAATCTCAGTGTCCAGTAGAACTGTTTGTGAATGATTGTCAGGCAACATGCTGCAGCTTTTAGAGTTCCTCAACTAAGACCTCTTTTATTCTACAGACCACAGGATAAGCTAGCTTCAGCAGCTTGTTTTTCCCCTTTTATTTCTATTGGTGTATGCTTGTATTGTATCCTAATAAATGCTATCATTTGTTAGCCCTTGTGTCCTGATAGTGTGTACCTAGGAACCTGGGAAAATAGTGTGATCTGCCTGCATTTCATGACATGGAGATTGCACCTTTAAATGTATGTATATCTTTATTTATATAGTGCCATCCAGATACATAGAGCTTTACAATACGGATGACATAATAAGTAATGGGAATAAGCGCTACAGACATATTGGAAAAGGAGTGCCTGTCCCTCAAAGCTTACAATCAAAGTGGTAAGTGGGGAGAATTTACAGGCCAAGGTCAGTGCATATGAATGTACAAGCCAGTGGAGCTACTCATATGCTTTGTTAAACAGGTGTGTTTTAAGACAGGTCCTAAAGGTGGGCAGAGAGGGTGCCAGTCGTTTATTGAAGGGAAGGGCATTCTAGAAGTGTGGGGCAGTGCATGAGAAAGGTTTCAGGTGGGAGAGGGCTTTAGATACAAAAAGGGTAGTCAGAAGATATTTTTGAGCAGATAGCAAAAGTCGGGCAAGTGTATAGCGAAAAATTAGGGCTGAGATGTAAAGAGGGGAAAAAGAGTGTATAGCCTTAAAAAGAGGCAGAGAATTTTGTAAATGATAGAGTTTAAAAAGAAGCCAGGAGAGGGATTTCAGCAGGAGAGAAGCCGAGACAGATTTTGGAGAGAGTAAAGTGATTCTAGCAGCATTGTTTAGCATGGATTATAGGGGAAACAGGTGAGAGGCAGGAAGGACAGACAATAGATGGTTACAGTAGTTGAGATGGGAGAGAATGAGGGCCTGTGTAAGGCCAGGGCCATGGTCAAAAAGACCGTGCTGAGCCACCCTGAGGAGAAACATCATCCCTAATGAGCACGGCTTTAGTCGGCGCTTCCGCAGGCGAGCGGAGGCATGTGGAATTGCAGCCGACAGCACAATTTAAGTTTTCCCGCTGAGGGAAGTGCAGAGCCGGTCATGTGACCACCAAAAGCCAATGGCAGTCCGTGACGTCGGCGCCATGACGCGCTAGCCCCGCCTCCCGCCCCGGCTCCCACCCGGCTCACAAGCGCGCACGCTGACGCTCATGCAGGGACACAAAAAAGCTCCTGCTTGAGCAGGAGAGCCTGAGCGTCAGCGCTGCTCAGCGCTGTTAATGACACCATGTCCGAAGCCTTAGAATTTTAGCAGTAATGTATGTACTACTGTACACATAACTAGCAGTTTTCAGGGGTAGATCTAGGCTGGCTGTTGCTCCTGACAATAAATTGTAGCAGCGGGTACAGGGTAACCGAGTGAAGCTCTGTGTTAAACTCTCTGGCTTATTGAAGCCTAAGGCCCAGGACATAGTGCACTCAGCGTCGCTGAGCCGGGCTGAGCCGCGCTGAACACATGCACAAAGCCCCTGCATCTGTTATCAGCGCGGCTATAGTTTCTCCCTCCGCATGCGCGCTGATGCGCGCTGAGGAGGAGAAACTTCCCCGAGAGCGGCAAGTTTGAAATTTGGAAGCGGAGGAGCGGTCACGTGACCGCTCCCATCCAATGGGTCTGCAGCCGGCCCGGCAAGGAAGCACAGAGGTGTGTGTGTGTGTGTTGATGTGCGGTGATGTGCCCCCTTCTGCCCGATCCCTGTTGCTTGCGCCGCAGGGGGGGGAGCGGGTGATGTGCCCCCCTTCTGCCCCTATCCTTGTGCCTGCCTCGCTGCCCGCGCGGAAGATGGAGGGGGGTTGCGCGGCCGCCGGGGGGGGGGGGGGAGGTTGAGGAAGGGGTTGTGTCCCGGAGCAGTGGTGGCAGCAAGGTGGTGTGTGTGTGTGTGTGATTATATATATATATATGTGTGTGTGTGTATGTATATATATATATGTGTGTGTGTCTGTGTGTGTGTCTGTGTGTGTCTGTCTGTGTGTGTGTGTGTGTGTCTGTGTGTCTGTCTGTGTGTGTGTGTGTGTGTGTGTGTGTGTGTGTGTGTGTGTGTGTGTGTATGTATGTGTGCATGTGTGTATACATGTGTGTGTGTGCATGTGTGCATGTGTGCATGTATGCGTGTGTGCGTGTGTGCGTGTGTGCATGTGTGTGCATGTGTGTGTATGTGTGCATGTGTGTGTGCATGTGTGTTTGTGCATGTGTGTGTATGTGTGTGTGTGTGTGTGTGTGCATGTGTGCGTATGTGCATGTGTGTGTGTGCATGTGTATGTGTGTGTATGTGTGTGTGTGCATGTGTGTGTGTATGTGTGCATGTGTGTGTGTGTGTGTACCAGTGTGGTATTATTACAGTAGATTTAGCATTGCATTTAATGGCATTCCTCATAACTGTACTGTATGTAATGTCCTTAAACAGAATTACCTGACCCCAAGCTGTTCTTATGCAACAAAGTATTTTACCTGTGGAAAATGGCACAAAGGCGTCACTTTTCTTGAAGCAGCCATTGTCATCCAGAAAGTGGCTGGGATTGAATTTTTTAGGAGTGGCAAATTGGCTGGGGTCACAGAGAACAGAGCACAGCAACGGATAGACATCAGTACCCTGTATATGGGTGAGAAATGTATTTAGGGCAGGATTTGTAATATGACACCCCAAGAATTGCCCTTTATATGGCTTGTTTTTTTTTATCCCTAAAGGTAAGGGATTTATACTGTATGTTTAATGGTAATGTTTTCATTATTGAAATGTGTGACAACTGCTAACAGCTATTGTATTACATAATAACACGCAATTGAGTAAACAAATTATACCACTTTTTCTTTCCTATCCATTTTAAAACATGTATATTTCCCTTAAAGTGCATTGCACAGGAATGCAGCAGGGAAAATTTGTAGATCTGAAAGTGCAGAATCACCATAAAGAAAACCTGCAAAGCAATTGAATTGAAGCGCAGAGGAGTCTAATTTAACTGGACAGAATGGGGGCGATTCACAAAGCAGTGATAAGTGGTTAGTGGGCGATAAATGCCCTTATAGCACACTACTGCCTGATCTGTTATTCACAAAAGAGTTAGCAGTGCAATATCACGCTATCTGAAAAAAAAAGTGGCGAGCACATGATGCAGCATCCAATCGGATTGGAGCTGTACCATCTGACCCTAAAATGTGATGTCACAGGCCATATTTAAGGCTTGGACGTCTCCTTTTACCTACAGATGCCGACGAGACAACATCCTGTTGTGGATTTACCACGTGGCTTTGAATTTAAAGAAGAAGATAGAAGATTAAAGAAAAGATACAAATAATTACAGATGAACATAGAAGACTGTGATAGAACATAAAAGAGAGAAGATTTTTTTTTTCCCCCTGATGCTGGTCTTCAAGGTAGATGATGTTGGATTGATTTTGATGACGTCGCCGTACGAGAGCTTGCAGATATGCCGGGATTCTGAGGGTGAAGACTTCTAAAGGTAAGTAAAATATTGAATGTATGAAATTGATTTTTTTTTTACAGGTTTTTTTTATTGTATTTGCTTGCCCATTGACTGAATGTATTAATCTGTGCCCCATTAGGGTACAGATAAACATAGTGACAGCCAATGCATTGTTTGGCAAATGTTTACTTTCTATTGCTTGTTATTTTTTAGATTTCTGTTTATTGTTAGATTAAATTGTTTTGAATTTGGATGGCTTGTTTATAGTACATTTTAGGATTGTTTAGCGTTTTAAATTAATTTGTTTTGTTGGCTACTGGTTTAAATGCATTAATTGTTTTGTTGACTAGTGCTTTTATTTAATTGGTTGGCTAGTGCTTTTACTTATTTAATTGGGGTGTTTAGGTGCTTGTGTATATCTTTTCTTATTGTGTATTTTTGGCCTTCATGCTTTTTAATTAGGGTGATCATTGACTGCAATAGTGGCTTTATGCACATATTATATGGGTAGGATGTACCACTATGCCAATAAATGGGTAGAGGGTGGGTATAGTGGTCCCAGGTGGGTGGTTAGGGATCCTGGGTGATTAGCAGGGGAAGGTGGGTTAACCCCTTAATTGCTATAGTGGTTTTTAACCGCTAAGGTGATTAGTGGCCATTAGATTGTATTTGTTCTTGTATTCTTGCTAGTATTGGAGGATATGGGCCTGCTGTATGATGACGAGGATGCCCTTCATGATGGCAGAGGTAAATTGAACATTTTATTTAAACTTTATTTATGCTGGCTGGCTAATGTTTGATTTTAGAAAGTGCATTTGCCCAATTATCCATATGTGGATAATAGTAATTTTGCCCATTACTGTACTGTATGTGTTGGAGGGGTTGGGGGGGATAGAAGAGGTGGGTATTAGTGTTGTGTTTTAAATTTTTTATTGTGGG
The DNA here is from genome assembly GCF_040206685.1 of Ascaphus truei. NCBI lineage: Eukaryota > Metazoa > Chordata > Amphibia > Anura > Ascaphidae > Ascaphus > Ascaphus truei. The sequence goes on from NC_134489.1 coordinate 16,017,546, forward strand.
TAGCGGGGTGGGTGAAGGGGGTAGTAGCCCCAAGAATGGATGTTTAGGCCTACCGGGTGGTAGCGGGGGGGGTTAACCCCTTCCTTACCTTAGCGATATTAACTGCTACGGTATTTAAATGGTTAAATCTACCCGCAACCCCCCTAAAAGGCCTAAACACCTACCAAGGGCCAAATACCCCCTTCACCCACCCCCACTACTCACAATAAACATGGCACTGGTAGTTAACCCCTTCATTGCCTTAGAAGTCATCCACTAAGGTAATGAAGTTGCCTGTAAATGCATTTTTATTGCATGGGATTTATGACGGGGGCCTCCGGTGCTAATATTAATGTGTATCAGCTCCGGATACCCCCAGCATCAATCCGATGCAGAATAAATGCATTTTTTTTTCTAAGTTCTCTCTCACCGCCTCTGCAGGTTCTCACCAGTCACACACACTTTTCCTGACGTGAAGATTTTGTGAGAAACTCTCTATTCAGAGCCACGATTAGCCTCTATAAACTAAATCGAGGTTCCTAGAATTGCACGTGTTTCAGAACCTGCTGATAACTGCCTAATAGACGGTCATCCGGTGTTATCTTTTTTTTTTGACGTCTGAAATGTGACTATTTATGCCTTTATTGCCCACTTATTGAGGCTTACTGTATACAGTAGCAATAGGCATTTTGGCAGGTAAGTGGCTTATGAATGCTTATAGAATAGGCCCATAGTCGGGTGCAAATGAACTGATTATATCACTGCTTTATCACCGCTTTGGGAATCGCCCCAATGTTTTACTGCCAACAATATAAAGAGGTTAAATAGTAGATATAAGCAAATAATTTCTGTGGATTAGGATCCACCTCGGATCCACTGTTTCCTTTGGTCTGCGGATCAGTCCCAAATTGGGTGATCACCTTTTTTGGATGTTTTTTTATCACTGACAGTCCACATGGCAGATTATTAATCTGTGGTTGGATTGTTCAAAATCTTTACTCAGATCCGCGGGGGGAGAGAGCAGATTTTTAACATTCTCAGTGCGGATTTTTCATAGTGTGGGTGCGGATTTCGGATTCCATTAATTTTAGATTCTTATAAATCCACCCAGATTCTACCTAATGGACAATTCTGATGAATACACTCAGATTTTTTTAGTACCTAATTTGTAGATGGATTTTGGAAGGGGGGGGTGGATTTGGTCTAAAAAAAAGGAAAATCCGGGTAATGGATTTAAACTGGTTCGCTCAACTCTATTAAATAGTGTCAACACAAGCACCAGGACAATTACTTTAGGGATGGTGTATCCTCGGAAATGTGTATCCTTTGTGACTGAATGAGGGACATTCACAGGAAGAACATCACTGAATCTCTGGATCTCATGGATCACGGCGTCTGTATATGGCATCTTTCCACGGTCTTCAATATTCGGGGCACGGTTCTGGCCAATCACACGATCAATTTCCTCGTGCAGTTTTGCTGTCAAAAAAATGAATTTAACGTTCTGATTCAAACAAAACATACACTGATAAAATGTCTGCTCATGGAAGAGAGATCTAAATATCACTACAAAATACCTACAATGAGGATGGTACTACACTGAAAGGATAGTAGCCAAAGAAAACCTAAAAGAAATCCTGACTCAAGATTGTGATAAAGATCACCTTTCACTTTTTGTGGGGAGCAGGGTATAACTCAGTGTTTTTCAATCAGGGTTCCCCGGGCATCCCTAAATGGTTCCTTGAAATTTTCAGGTCGCTTGTATATTGTACTACAGTAAATACAAAATAATTTACAATATGTCACAGGAGACCAGGTACTTTTTACACCATTTATATATTACCAGGATCATTCATTAAGCAGAACAAGATAGTAAACAGATTGTGTTTATTTTGGTAAACCCACGTACAATAAAAGAAATACACAAGGAACTGTTAAAAATACACTTACTGGGAGTCTGGGGGGGAAATGTAGGGTTTCCTAGGTGTAGGGCGCCCGCTTGGATGAGCTTACCCTGACCAGGATATACCCCCGGTTCTCCTGGTCCTCTTTTTGGCTTCAAATCCTAGCAACAAACACTCCGTTCGATTCTGAGAACTAGGGCGCAAAAGACGGGTCTTAAGCTGTGAGGCAAACTTTAAAGGATTCAAAAAACGAAACCGGTTGCTCTGTTATTTCGAACACAGCAATTTTGAAAAGCCTGCCATAGCTTCATCGACTCAGATCATTGGTTGACTTGGATAGACTGGCTCCCTTTCTCAGCCAGCACCTTACATGCACTCTGCTGGGCTATCCCCAGAAAGGAGGGGGAAGGAGCAGCCAATCAGAGCATGGGAATTCCTCCCCATCAGATAATAGAAAGAGGGGCTTGTCCCCGGCTGATGTCAGAGGAGTAGGTGTTCCCAGCAGGCTCAAAAAGCCAGGTGAGTCGGAAATGTGATTTTAGCCAAATGGAGAGCAGACATATGGCTGCATGTTCCTTGGCAAACTCATTGCCACCTGTGGGACCGGCTCCACCAAGTCTGGAAACTACAAAAGGTGTCCCCACGGGGTGCCCTTTGTAGAACGGAACTTGTCATTCGCCCTTTCCTCGCCCACCAAACTTTTTCACACCTCTGAACATCCTCTCCCCTTTGAACAACGGACTCTATGCAGACTTGCTGGCACCTTAACTGGACGCCCGAGCAACCTGCATAGAGCCTTATAAGAAATGTATCAAACATAATAAAACATACTTTAATACATGGGAGACATGGGGAGACTCATGATTGTTAGGGACATAGGACTGGGATATTGGGGCTCGAAAAGCAGGAGTCTGGGGGACGCTGGACAGCCCCAGTGTAATTCTACTCACGTACCAGCCAATAGTGCCGGCACGCCGGGAAGAATAAAGTTAACTCCGGATCCCGAACTCCTGCAGACCAAATAATTGAATTCTTACCCACATATCCCACCTAAAACTTACACACAGTACGTTTCAGGAGTCTGGGACATAGAAAGTGGAAAAGCAGTGGTCACTTGAACTTTTCATGTCAAGATACCTGGCCCCTGGCTTATAGTGCTGGATAGCTGCCAGGGCCCCATAGGACCCAAGGGCAACCAGAGGGCTTAACCTTTATTATGAAGCCTGGATACCCTTGCCCATCACACCTTCCCAATTAAGTTAAAGGCTCTGGGGTGACCACCTCATCCGGCGGTTCTTCAAGCCTGTAAGCTCTGGAGGTACATTGGTCACTTGGGATGTCATATCGGGAGAGTCCATCAGCATTGCCATGTTCACTGCCCTTCTTATGCTAAATTGTAAAGACAAATTCTTGCAAAGCAAGACTCCAGCATAGCAATTTTCCATTCTCCCCCGACACCATCTGTAGCTAACACAGTGTATTTTGATCATGATAACCATGAAAGCCCTGCCATACAGGAAGGGCAGGAGATTCTTGAGTGCCCACACAATTGCAAAGCACTTTTTCAATGGTGACATAAGCCACTTTCCGCAGCAGCAGCTTGCAGCTCAGGTAGACAATTGGGTGTTGTCCCACATCCTCGCCTACCTGGCTCAGTACAGTGCCGACAGCATAGTCTGAGGCATCGGTCAGTATCAGGAATCGCTTGCTGTAGTCGGCTGCTGCCAGGATGAGAGTACTAGCCAGCAGATTTAAGAGCCCGGAATGTATCCTCGCAAGTGGGAGACCTGACAACCAGAACCGAGAGTTTTGAGATAAAGCGCAACGTAAAACTAGCAGCGCTATACAAGAACATTCCATTACAGCTCAACCCCGTTATAGCGCGATCTGCTATAACACGGTTTGAGCATGGACCCCAAACTTAAAAAAAAACCACTGCACACTGCACACACTCACAGCACACTACACACACTCACAGCACACTACACACACTCATAGCACACTGCACACACTCACAGCACACGGCATACACTCACAGCACACGGCACACACTCACAGCACACTGCACACACAGCACTCACACCACACACCCCCCTCCCACTCCTCCTCCCTACCTTTGGTGTCAGCTGCTGAGATCGGAGCGGAGCTGGCATCGGGAGGGGGGGTGTCGGAGCAGAGCTGGCATCGGGAGGGCGGGTGCCGGAGTGGAGCTGGCATCAGGGGGTGGAGGGGTGTTGGAGCGGAGCTGGCATCAAGAAGGGGGGTGTCAGAGTGGAGCTGGCATCGGGAGGGGTGTGTGTCAGAGCGGAGCTGGCTGGGGGGGTTGCTCGGAGCGGATCTGGTGTGGGGGGGTCGGAGCGGAGCTGGCTGGCTGACTGGCAGGGTGGTGGAGCGAAGCTGGCAGGGGGGTTGCTTGGAGCGAGGCTGGCAGGGGGGGTTGTTCGGAGCGTGGCTGGTGGGGAGGGATCGGTGTGGACTACTGGTGGAAGTGAGGCTGCTAGGGGAAGTTATGGTGGCTTCTGGGGGACATGTAAGGCTGGGGGACGTGTAGGGCTGCCGGCCACCTATTCCCTCCCTCCCCCCTCTTCCCGATCAGATTAGCGCGACCCCAGTTATAGCACGGTCGGATCAGGTGGCCCCCGAGGACCACGCTATAATGGGGTTGAGCTGTATTATTATTATGGGTCAAGTCAGACAGGGGTTTGCCAGCACGCTGTACTGGGGGACAAACTTTCTGTAGTGCCAGCAGTGCCTAGAAAAGCCATAACTTGCTTCTTGGTTCGGGGCACTGGCCACTCGATGATTGCCTCTACCTTAGCCAGCTTCGGCTTGAGATGCCCTCCCCTTACAGTACCTCTGCCAACCTGACTAGACACTTGAGTGGTTTGAGTGTCAGCCCTACTTCCTTAATCCTCTTCAGCACCGCTGATTACATGTAATAAATGTGACTCCCAGGAATTACTAAACACAGCAATATCATCCAGGTATGCCCTTGCAAAGCTTTGCATGCCTTCCAGTAACCTATTGACCAGGTGTTGGAAGGTAGCCGGGGCATTCTTCATCCCGAATAGCATAACTAGAAATTCATATAAGCCACTCGGAGTGATGAAAGCTGATTTCTCCTGCGCCTCCTGGGTCAGAGGGATTTGCAAGTACCCCCTGGACAAATCCATGGTAGTTAGGTACCTTGCCCCCACGAGCTCATCTAACAGCTCGTCCATTCAGGGCATGGGATAGGCATCCGACACCGTTTGAGCATTGAACTACCAGTAGTTCATACAGTACAGAACAGAGTGGTCCCATCCTTAAGTACCAGGATCACTGGTAAAGCCCAAGGACTCTGAGACAGTACAAATAACCCTAGGGCTAGCATCTATTCTATCTCCTCTTCAATACTACTCTTTACCTCTGTTGATACCTGGTAGGCATGCTTACGCAGAGGTCGCTGATCCCCGGTGTGGAATGGGTGATCAGTAATATGGGTCCTGCCTGGCTTGTCCGTGAACAGAACCTTGTACTGCTCTAACATAGGCCATGCAAGCTCCCACTGGGGGGCTTTGAACAGGGGACATATCTCTACCTGCTTTACAGTGCCCCCCTTCCAAGATTGCCCTAGGAGATCAGGCAGAGCTTGGCTCGCCGGGTCCCCCATCGGTGGGCTACAGATAGCTCACTCGTAAAACATGCTTTTAACATACTGTATTTATATGTTAGTTCTGTGTCTACCTGTCTCCTCATCTAATTGCACAACATATTTGCACTCGTTCATCTGCCGGAGTACCGTATACGAGCCAGCCCAGGCAGCCATGAGTTGCTCTGCTGAGTGGGCTTCAGAACAAGCACTTGCTGCCAAGAGATGAACACTCTGCTTCTGGCATTTTTGTAATACCAACGCTTTTGATTGGTCTGAGCATCCTTCAGGTTAGCCTCTGCTAACACTATTAGCATCTCTAACCGGTCTCTGAGCTCTACTACATACGGTAGACAGAAGAATCAGTATCAGTAGTCTCCCCTTCCCATCCCTCACGGAACAGGTCAAGCGGTCCACGGACCCTGCGACCAAATAGAAGCTCAAAAGGTGAGAACCCAGTAGATTCTTGCGGTACCTCTCGGTATGCAAACAGCAAGTGCTGTAAATAAATCTCCCAGTCTCTTTTCAGTTTCTACAAAGACTCGCAGCATCTGCTTCAGGGTACCATATAACCGCTCACACAGTCCGTTTGTCTGGGGGTGGTAAGGGGCAGTATGGAGGGCTGTCACAACGCACATAGCCTAGTGACACTGGAGCAATTTAGACATGAATTGTGCCCCTTGAGCATTTAGGATCTCATTAGGGAACCCTACTCTTGTAAAAATCCCTATTAAAGCTTCTGCTTCCTTCCTAGACTCAATGGATGAAAGTGCCACAGCCTCAGGTTACCTGCTCACAAAATCAACCACCGTGAGGATGTAGCACTTCCCCGTCCAGGTAGGGACCAGAAGGCTTCCCACTATGTCAACTGTTACCCTCTGGAAAGGCTCACCAATCACCAGGAGTGGCTTCAGGGGGATGTTCACATGGTCGTCCAACTTGCCTATTCCCTGGCAGGCATCACAGGAGTGTCAAAAATCTGCCACTTGCGTAGATGCCCCTGGCAGTAAAATGTTGCAATAGCAGGGTTTCTGGTGCGGGTGACCCACTGATGTCCTGCTAGTGGGATGGAATGGGCTACAGTATCTGCAACAACTGCTGCCTATACTGCCTGGCTACCACTAGCTGTCTCCTACTGGTCCATACCCTGTTTGGAGCATCAGGGGCATGATCTCTATAAAGGAGACCATGGTGCCAGAGATAACGATCCAACCCACTCTCAGAGACAGACTCAGATGCCCGAAGCCTCATGCTCTCTAAGCTGGAGTTGGACCACACTGCTTCGCTGTACCTGGCACCCAGCTACAGCCACTCATCATTAGTCACTAATGTCATGGGAGAGGGGGTTTGGCCCGGTATTAAAGGGGTAACACCCCATTTGGCCACCCCCTGCTCTCACCTGGGGGCATGGGGTTAACTGGAATGATGTCCAGTACTGTAGTTATGCCCCTGCTTCAGCACCAACTGTGTTTCCCCCTGTGAATATGAAAAATAGAACACAAAAGTGCACCAAGGGTCAAGATTTAATAAAACAATGTAGTAAAATAACACTGCTTCGTCACCTGACAGTATCGTGTGAAACGCGTTGCGGAGCTCACACATTGCTACTGGTATACAGTTTATTGGTGGATGAAGCCCCAGCATTCCTACAAACAGCCAGAGACTCTTTCGGTTGCCTGAATGAGTTTCATTCTGGAGAACCGGCGATTGTGGTGGGCTACTATACACGGGTCCTGCGAGAAGCCGCAACCCGGAAGTGACAACAACGTGGTGCCGAGCAAGCCAGCCCCAGCGCGCGGGACTGATCTGTAAGCCTCAGCACCTACCCCCTGCGCCTAGGATTCAACCAGGACTGTTGCCCATGCACTGCTCTACTGGACTTATATATCCTTATATGTAAGTTTTTACTTGTTATTTTACTACATTGTTTTATTAAATCTTGACCCTTGGTGCGCTTTTGTGTTCTATTTTTCATTGACACCTGACATTTGGAGCCATCCTACGGCGGTATCGGTGGAGGAGGGGTGCCTTCACATCACATCAGTTGCAAGAGGGGAGAGTTGATCTATTTCAAGATCTTGCTAGGAAGCGCGGTTTGAATTTACCCCCCTGTGAATATGTATTTTTCCCATTCCAGTGTCTGCACCAACACTTACACTGGGATCTATGCGGGAGGGAAAGGGTTAATGTTAATTTTGTGTTTATGGCCCTTTGTCCCTTTTCCCGCCTTTGCAGGCTCCATTTTGCAGTCTCTCCATAGGTCGCCATTACAGTCCATGTAACCCTATGGAGATTCCAGCGATTTAGGCCTGATATCGTAGAAGACCTGCAGGTGGCGCTTGAGAGGAGGAGCGGCGGTTCCCCATTAAAAGTGAATGGAGAAATGCAGTTCAATGGGGATTCCTGGAAGCCGACCTCCGGAGACGAGCATGTTAATGTTCAGGAGGGCGACCCTTTGTCTACAACAGCCCCCCTTATCAAAGACTTGACCACTCTGATTGTGTACAATAGGACGGAGAAACACAGAGCCTGAGTGGTCTGTAAGTGCCATAATTCACACTTACAGGCAAAAGGGTTTCCTGACCAGATACAAGTCTGGTAGACTTTCAGGCGCCCAATGTTAGGGTATGGGGCTGAAACTCCATATAAACGAGTGTAAGCCCTATACCCAGTGTCTTTCGTGATGTCTTCATTTGTTTCCTGTATTGCTGAATGAATTGCCAATCCTGTACCTGATTGCTTCATGGTCCAAGTCATAAGTAAGTGTCCATATTTTGTCTGTTATTTGTACCATCTTGTGTGTTCTCCTTCTTTAAGGAATAAACTACATTTATTATATCTAAGTCATGTTCAATTCAACCCAGATATTTTGTGTATATTATAACCTATCACTAGCTACCGTGACAACTAAGTCAGGGGAAGGGGAAACAGGTACGTTGCCAGGGATGTCAAGACACATACAGACCTGAGGCTTTCCTGCCTGATCTCCATAGGGACCTCAGGATTCGGTGGTCCCAAATCCAGGGGGACCAAAGGCACCCCTGCCTGGGCAAATGCCTGACTTTGGCTCCTGGTGACCGCTGTTACCGGAGCATCTTCATTCACGAAAGAGCAGATGGTGTCCTAGGTCGTTAACGAGTAGCATCTCAGTATCCAACCCTGGCAAGACACCCACATCCCTCACTCCAACCAGCACGCCAGTCATGGAACACACGGGAGACCTGGATTGGCCTAGGTCCCCTGTCTGGTATAGTAACCTGAATCCCGAGTCCAAGGAGCAGATCCCCTGGGCTAACCCTATCAGGTTGCATCCGAGCACCTTGGGAAGCAGCGATCAGCTGTACTTTCTGCTCAAAAGTGGCCCGACAGCCATGGCTGTAATGTGAGCAGTCAGATCCGCAACAGGGACAGCAGTAGCCACCGGGGCTACTGCAAGTAGGACCACAGGCTCATCCTCGCCCTCACTCCCCTGCTCTGTTTCCTCTGCAATCTCCTTGATATCCAGGGTTACATCCTGGGCTGGATTAGCCATGGTTGCCTAAATAGACATAGGGCAAGCCAGCTCGGCAACGTGGTGCTCCAGATCCTCCTCGAGTTGTGTCTTAGCCCGACCGGTTGGTAGTCCATAGCTCTCACATGAGTCACGATTCTCAGGCGATCTCAGGACAGAAACCGTCCTGACAGCGGAGATATCTTTGCCTTTGGGCACTTAGCTTCAGTGACAAAGAAAAGCCTACTTTCTCCTGCCTTATGTAAATCGTGCATACGTGTACAACTTGGTTTGGGAGCTCACAATCTATGAGCTCCACTTTGTACTATAAATCCCCGCAGGAATTTATAGTCCAAAGCCGAATGATCCCACTTCTACCACCAGAAAAAAAACTGTCACGGGAGACCGGGTACATGTGTTTATTTGCTAAACCCACGTACAACAAGAAGAAATACACAAGGAACAGTTAAAAACACACATACTGGAGGTCTGGGGAAAAAAAATCTAGGCTTTCCTAGGTGTAAAGCACCCGCTTGGATGAGCTTCCCCTGACCGGGTTATACCCCTGGTTCTCCTGGCCCTCCTTTGGCTTCAATTCCTAGCCGTGTCTGCTCCGTTCAATTCTGAAAACTCCTTGGGCGCAAAAGACTGGACTTAGTCTTTGAGGCAAATTTTTCAAGCTTCAAAACAAAGCTTGTTGCTCTGTTATTTCGAACAGAGAAACGTTGAAAAGCCTGCCTTAACTTCATTGACTCAGATCATTGGTTGACTTGGATGGACTGGCTCCCTCTCTCGGTCAGCACCTTCCATTCACTCCACTGGGCTATCCCCAGAATGGAGGGGGGGAAAGCAGCCAATCGGAGCATGGGAATTCCTCCCTGTCAGCCAATAGAAAGAGGGGCTCATCCCCAGCTGACATCAGAGGAGTCAACATACACAGCAGTCTCAAAAAGGCAGGTGACGGGAAGTATGATCTTAGCCAAAGGGTGAGCAGACTCTATAGCTGCATCATCCCTGGAAAACTCATTGCAGCCTGCGGGCCTGGTCCACCAAGTCTGGAAACTACAAAAGCTGTCCACACGGTGTGCCCTTTGTAGTCCAGACCTTGCCATTCGCCCTTGCCTCGCCCACCAAACTTTTTCACACCTCTGGAAATCCTCACCCCTTTGAACTACGGACTCTATGCAGACTTTCTGGCACCTTAACTGGATGCCCGAGCAACCTGCATAGAGCCTTATAAGAAATGTTTCAAACATAATAAAACATACTTTAATACATGGGGGACACTCATGACTGTAAGGACCTTAGGACTGGGATATCAGGGCTCGAAAAGCAGGTGTCTGCGGGACGCTGGACAGTCCTGGTGTAACTCTACTTGTGAACCGGCAAATAGTGCCTGCATGCAGTGTAGAATGAACGTACTACCGGTTGCTCTGGACCCCGAACTCCTGCAAACAAAAGAATTCCATTCTTACCCGAATAACCCACCTAAAAAACTTACACACAGCAAGTCTCATGAGTCTGGGGTAAAGGGAACATGGAAATTGGAATGCAGGGCTCACTTGAACTTTCATGTCAAGATACCTGGCCCCTGACTTATAGTGCTGGACAGCTGCCAGGGACCCACGGGACCCAAGGGCAACCAGAGGGCTTAACCTTTATTATGAAGCCTTGTTATTCTTGCCCGTCACACAATGCATCTGATCTCAGACACGCTATTAGAGAGGCTGGGGTTCCGTAGAATTTCACATAGGTCTCCTTGACCAAAAAAAAAGGTTGGAAACCACTGGTATAACTGTTGAAAGGATTTATGTTGTCATTCTGTTAGGAAACATTTTCATTTCCATAATAAGATTGTACACAGAAGAAGAAGCAGTTGTAATGAATTGGACCAGGAGTAGTGTACATTGGTTGCAGGGTTTGACACCTTTTCATTATTTAACAAGTTTTGAATTGAGCTACATAGTTACATAGTAGATGAGGTTGAAAAAAGACGTAGGTCCATTAAGTTCAACCTATGCTAAATTTAGACAACAGATACTTTATCATATATCTATACTTACTTATTGATCCAGAGGAAGGCAAACAAAAAACCCCATTAAGGGGAAAAATTAATTCCTTCCTGACTCCAAGAATTGGCAATCGGATTAATCGCTGGATCAACATCCTTCCCATGTATACTTATTTGGTATATCCCTGTATACCTTTCCCATCTAAAAAGATGTCCAACCTTTTTTTGAACAAATCTATTGTATCTGCCATCACAGTCTCCATGGGTAATGAATTCCACATTTTAACTGCCCTTACTGTAAAGAACCCTTTCCTTTGCTGCTGGTGAAATTTCCTTTTCTTCAACCTTAAGAAATGGCCCCGAGTCCTTTGTACTGCCCGTGGGATGATTAGTTCTTTTGAAAGCTCTTTGTATTGTCCCTGAATATATTTGTATATAGTTATCATATCCCCTCTTAGACGCCTCTTTTCTAATGTAAATAAATCTAATTTAGCTAGCCTCTCCTCATAAGTTAGAATGTCCATCCCCTTTATTAATTTGGTGGCTCTTCTCTGCACTCTCTCTAGTTCCATAATGTATTTTCTTAGGATTGGTGCCCAAAATTGTACTCCATATTCAAGGTGCGGTCTTACTAATGCTTTGTAAAGGGGCATAATTATGTTTACTTCCCTTCCATCCATTTCCCGTTTGATGCAAGATAAGATCTTGTTTGCCTTTGCAGCTATTGCATGACATTGGGCACTATTTCTAAGCCTGCTGTCTACAAGCAATCCTAAATCCTTCTCCATCAAGGATTCCCCCAATATATCTCCATTTAATTTGTAAGTCGCCTTTTTATTCTTGCATCCCAAATGCATAACCTTACATTTATCTATATTAAACCTCATCTGCCTTTTACCTGCCCACGTTTCCAGTCTCTCCAAGTCCTTCTGAAGAGAAATTACATCCTGCTCTGATTCTATTACCTTACTCAATTTAGTATCATCAGCAAAGATGGAGACTTTGCTCTCGATCCCAACCTCAAGGTCATTAATAAACAAGTTAAAAAGCAGGGGTCCCAGTACCGATCCCTGACATACTCCACTCACGACTTTAGCCCAACCTGAAAAAGTTCCATTTATGACAACCCTCTGTTGTCTGTCCTTTAACCAGTTTTCAATCCAGGTGCATATATTATTACTGAGTCCAATTTTCTTTATTTTGTACACCAACCTCTTGTGTGAAACCGTATCAAAACCCTTTGCAAAATCTAAGTAGACCACATCCACTGCATCACCCTGGTCTAAATTCCAACTTACCTCCTCAAAGAAACAAATAAGGTTAGTTTGGCAAGATCTATCCTTCATAAATCCATGCTGACTATTACTAATAATTTTGTTTTCCATTAGGTATTCCTGAATATTATCCCGTATTAAACCTTCAAGTAGTTTCCCTACTATTGAAGTCAGGCTTACAGGTCTGTAATTTCCCGGTTGTGATCTAGCTCCCTTTTTAAATATAGGCACCACATCTGCTTTACATCTGCATACAATTTTACCAGACCTCACTCTTCAGCAGGTCTACTATGCTATCATTCTATACATACAGTTGTAGAAGACTTGTTTGTTCCCTTTTGGTGGGCATATGGAGAGGTACAGCAATAGTATTTTTTACGTGCATAGGATAAAAGAGTTGGGTTAATATTTTACTGTGTTCCAGTGTCACCATATACTTGTGAAGAGCTCAACAGTTTGTTACACTGATTTAAAACCTCTGAGTTTGCTCATGCTCCATTAGTAGTAGTTGTATGATTAGACCACAAATGTTGTTACGCTCTTGGTACTTGTAAGGCTGCAATAAAGGCAGAGTTATGGTAAAAGACTTGAGAAGCATTCTACTGTCTCTACATTTTTTTTTACACACTATACCTTGTATCTCAGGGTATTTTAGAAGGATGAGGAACCCATGTCTCAAGGTGCTGCTGACTGTCTCAGTCCCAGCAAAGAATAAGTTGTGAACCGACATTAGCAGGTTCTTCATGGTGAATTCAGAAGTTGAATTCTGTTTGTCCTGAGAACACAATATAAAATCAATTGATAGGTTAACTAAATAATCGAAAAAATTATAGAACCGTCATTCTCATGAAGATGGTGAGAAATATACTATAGGAAACACTACCAAATAATCAGATATATAAAAATTTTTAGTTTTGTTTCAAACAAAATAGTATTACAGTATATACTTTACATAACAATCTATGCATCATGATTTAATGTGTAATCTTGTATTTGTAAAGCACTTTAAATAACATTGAAAAATTCACAGCTTGTACTGTACATTCAAAATTAAGAAAATCAACAAACCTACTCAATGTAGCTATTCTGTCTTTATGGGTTCATCAGTTTGAACCGGACCACATATTCTGTATTGTCTTTATTTTAAATGCATGATGTACTGTATACTGTACTGTACAAAAGGGTATGATTAGTGAGAAGATAACATGTGTGAGGATGAGAGGCACATTGTTCAAGTTATAAATACCTGTTGCATTTTTATGAGGAAGCAGTCAATGAAGTCTCTGGGTGAGTTGTGATCCAACGTGTCCTGGTTCACCTTCACTGTTTCAGAAATAAACTCAAGCAGGTTTCTTAAGAGTTTATCTATTTTCTGATGAGGTCCTGGGACATGGTTTATTATCGACGGCATCATGTCTTGCAGCTGATAAAGTCAACAATGATGGGTTATTCAAACAGTATACAAGTAATTAGGTCATGTATTCTGTGATACATGTGGTTTTAAATGTACACATAGTAATTTAAAAGGAATAATTAATGCTATGGCGCTAGAGAAAAACTAAAACAGACACAGTGGAAAATTTGCTTCTCCAAGTCACGGTATCACTTTATCATGCTGTTGGTTAGATGCCGCAACTCTCTGTCTTTTTGCCACTGTGTTATTATGAAAAGTTCATTAAATTGGCTTTACTGTTTTGTTCTACATCCTGTTAAAAAAGTAATTCCTGGGTTGATACTGTACATGTTTTGCCAACATAGCTAAAACTTTAATAGAACCGCCTCAGATATTGTACATCCAGACAGAATTTCACTGTTCAGAAAGTTAATTGTCATGATTTAGGCTGCTAAGTCTTTTTTTTTCATGTATATCATTATATAGCATGCCAACCATGTAAGGTCTGCTCTTCATAGTAAATACGATATAAAATAAGTAAACCTTGGGAGAAGGAATACCTTGCTCTAGAGAGCTTCCAATCTTAGGGCCATATATGACATGCTGGTAAGAGGCAGCTTTTGCAGTTTTAGTACAACAATTTAAAAAAAACTGCCAAGGTCTCTTCTCTTAATTCTACCTGTATATAGAGTGAAGTGAAATCTCAAGCGGCTTTATAAAAAAATGACACTGGATTTTAAGCCAAATAGCAAATGGTAACAGTAATGGCAAGTCCTAACTTGTAATACATTTTTACATTTATTACAAGCTGAAATCTTCCTGTTTGTCTCTTTATTTTTCATGAACAAAGACTATATGGCGTGCAAACTTATAGGCGACTTAGGGGCCAATTCACAAAGCTGTGATAAAATCAGTGCATTGGCGCCCGACTTTGGGCCTCGTACACTAAAGTCTGATAGAAAACAAATCGGCAGGGATTTTAAATCTCCATTTTTGACAGTGTTGCTATCACGGTATGCAGAAAGCCTCGAATTAAAGTGATAGCAACATTTGCAAAAATGGCGAGTAGCCGGCGGCGTGGTGATCGGCCCTTTGAAAAGGGCTCACCCGGTAAGTTCTTACTGCTGCAGAGAGAGAGTCACCTCTCTCTCCTCAAATCTCGACCGAATTTATTTATTTTTAAATGTTATAACTAGTGTAGATGAGCAGGGGGTCTCCGGAGCAGAACCGTGTTGATTTGAGGTTCGGTGACCCCCTGCTTCCCGAGATACAGACCCCTTTATGGGGTGCCCGTATCGCCTATGCATTTAAATCTCACCGTCATGTGACGCGGGACATTTACATGCATAGGAGATACTGGCACCCCATAACGGGGCTTGTATCTCGGGAAGCAGGGGGTCCCCGGACCTCAAATCAACAAGGATCTGCTCCAGAGACCCCCTGCAACAATACACTCATATTAAATTTTTTATTCACATACGTAATAACCATCAATACACAACCCACCCCCTATGCCTCCACATAAAACCATTATTTATTTATTTTAACAAAGGATTGATAACATAGGCCGGCGGGTGTTCCAAGGTGGTCCCCACTGGTGCCTGGTTGTCCTCAGGTGCACCCAGTGGGTGTCTGTGGGCCCTTGGGTGGTCTCTGCAAGTGTCCGTGGGCCTCTAGGTTGTCCCCGCGGGTATCCGGGGGCCCCTATGGGAGTCTGGGGGCCCTCGGAGGGTTCCAACGTGTGTCTGAGGGCCCCACAGGGGTCCCCAGGTTGTCCACATGGGCATCTAGGGGTCCTTGGGTGGTCCCCGCTGGCCTTCAGTACCAAACCTGTTGTAAAATAAATAAAGATGGCCTACATTTCAATAAATACAGCTCCCCCTCCCCCCACCACCAAACACATACAGTACAATAATGGGCAAACTAATCATTATCCAGATATGGATAACAGCTCATTTTCCCATTATTAAAGAAAATATTAGCCAGGCAGCAGAAATACAGTAAATAAAAACCGTTCTACTTACCCCTGCTCTTATGACAGGCATCCTCGTCAGCATACTGCAGGGCCATGTCCTCCATTGCCAGGAAGCATACATGCAAAAATACAATCTAATGGTCCATAACCCCTTAATCATTTTAGCGGTTAATAACCACTATAGTAATTAAGGGGTTAATCCCATCCCCCGCTCTCTACCTGGGAGGCCTAAGCACCACCTAGAGCCCACTATACCCACCCTGTACCCATTGATTGGTATAGTGGTACGTCATACCCATATAATATTGGCATGATAAGCCACTATAGCAGTCAATGGGTACCCTAATACAAATACATGAAGGCCCAAAATACACATCAATAAAACATACACAAGCAGCTAAACACCACCATTCAATAAATAAAAACAGTAGACTACAAATGAATTAAATACAAACACTAGCCAACCAATTAAATAAAACCACTAACCAATAAAACAATGATATCATTTTAACCAGGACCCAACAAAGCAATTCATTAATAAAACCACTATCCAACACATCAATTCAAATCAGGAGCCAACAAAACAAATAATTAATTTAAAACGCTAATCAATTGAAACAATTAATAAAAACAAGCAATTCAAATTACAAAGAATTAAATCCAAACAATCAAGAAAAATAGAAAAAATAACAATCAATAGAAAAAAAAAAGTTTCTCCAAAAAAATGCATTGGCTATTACTGTATTAATCTGAGAACAATAAGGAGCCCCTGCTACTGCTAAATCTTGATGAGTGAGTGGTGCTCTTGGGTATGTACCGATAATAATGCCAGGAGAGAAAGCGACCAAAGTCAAGCACTCGAGCTCCCGCTCTGATGATAAGGGGAGGAAGTTAAAAATATCTTTAATTTAATACAACAGACTAAAATAATGGGTATTAAAATTGACAATCTTAATGCGTATTGGATCTAAATGCTGAGTATGATAAATGCTCAGGATCCTAACAGTGGTAGTGGATAACCTTTAGTATATCCTGGTATCCCCTATAGAGCAGTCCCTCAATAGAGTCTGCTAATGGTGTAGGTAGAGGAGGTGGTATTCTTGCTATAGAGTAGTATATGTGGATGGAAGTGATTCACTGTAGATCAGTATGTCGCGTGTTGTCATATCCAGTCATATGATCATATTTGACTCTAATATCCTATTCATAGGTAAATAATAGAACTAAAATGAAAGAGTCTAATGTATATTTTGAGTCCGTCATTTATGACTGCTTGTTCATTGAATGCACAGCTCCTGAGTCATATGATCATATTGGACTCTAATATCCCATTCATAAGGCAATAATAAACCTGAAGTGAAAGAGTCTTGTGTATATTTTGAGTCCGTGATTTATTACTGCTTGTTAATCGTATGCACACTACCTGGTGCCCGTATATGATCTATAGTAAGTGACTGATAGAGTCTGTATACACAGGGCATGTAAACGGTGAGCAGACGGGACTGTAGCGTGGGTGGGTTGACATGGAGTAACCCTAGGAATCAGAATACTGTAGACAGGGTCAGAGCGCAGCTAACAGATCGTGTACAGGCTCTGTATAATTCAGGTATAATAGCCTATAGCTATGTAGTGAAATACAGAGGGTAGCGTGACCTCTAGTACCCTAGTTACCCCCAGATGTCATAGGATTGCTGTCAGAGCCTGAGCACAGCTGAATGGTCATACATGTGCTAAGTATAGTGCCGGTATACTGTAGCTGCTGATCTGTGGGTAAGTGACCCCTGACTATGAGATGCGGCGTAACCTATAGTGACCAAAATCAGCCAGATGTGAGTCTATGCTGTGTAAACAGCTAGCCGCCGGTAATGCTATTTGGAGACAAACTTCTTCTTCACTACGCTACGCTTCTTCAAGGCATAGATTGTATTGTATTTATTTATATAGCGCCAAAATTGTACTCAGCGCTTCACAAAGAATACAGTACAGGGAATTATAATTATACAATAAGTGCAGCAAAATCAGACAATAGGAAAGGAAATCCCTGCCCCGAAGAGCTTACAATCTAAGAGGTTTAATGGGAAACTTACAGACACAGTAGGTGAGGGAGTATGTTCTGTAGATGGCAGTGCTTGGAGTGCAGGCTACTATGATGCTTGATTTGTGGGGTAAAATTTAAGGAAGGTCAGTGTTAACCTTTTCATTTAACACCATTTACAGGGGAAGAGGTGGCAGGGAGGCATGAGTGAGATCAGGTGTGTATGTCTGGCTTCAGGCTCAGGGGAGATCCCCAGCAGCAGGAAGGAGTAGATAGAGGGTGTGAATAGAGGATTTGTGGGGGTGTTTTTTATTGAGGGGTTAAGAGGACGTTGTTGGGAGAGAGGTGTATAAATAATGATGCAGTGGGGAGTGGGGAAGTTGGAGAGAACAGATACATTCACAAAGGAGTGAGGAAACAGTAAACAGAAAAAGCAATAGGGAGGGCATAGTAAGATGCAGGAGGAGAGACTTCACATGTAATGGAGGATAAAAATGAACAAATAATCACAGATGTTAAAAGAGAATGTTTCGTCGGTACGACTTCACGTTGAATCAGTGTTCATTCAGTGCATGTTCGTGACACTAAATCCTGGCAGCCGGAGATCCCTCTACACAGCCCTTACGCCCTCAACTTCACTCAGCCGGAAGTGACGTAGACGAGAGACGAGACGAGGAAGTGAGCTTCACAACGTGTGTACCGGTGAATATGTTAAAGAACAGTCGGGATTTCGTACCACAAATTGCCATTATGTACTAAATGTGAGTGCACATCTATATGCTTTTATTGTTCTATTTTACTACAATCTGAGATATACTGTGCAATTAAAATTTTTCATTATTTTCCTGGGTACAGCAACCACGGATGGGAAGAAGTCATTAACAAAGGGGTGTTTACATGTGGAGTTCCTGATCCATTGCTCTATTCAGAGAGAGAAGTGTCTCTGTACTGCTTTATTGAAAAGGAGAAAAGTGTGAGTGGAAATACTTTTCACTTAAACAGCATTCATTCTGGTTGAAATTGTACTACACTATGTCGTTTCTATTGTTTCTTACATGACGTTGATGTGAACACTGGCGCTCCCCTGAACTTTTGAAGAACATTGGGATCCAACAGACTAGAGAACAGTCTTTCAAAGGGTTCTGAGCAGCTTTTCAATTAGCACTATACACTGGGTTGTGTAAAGGATTTATTGTAGACCTAAAAGTCACCATATATATTCAAAAAATTGATCACAGTTCACGGAAATATATTTCAAGTCACTTTATTATAGTTTTATATAAGTTTTCTATCACTATTTTGGACACTATGCACTAAGTAAGCGCCGTCACAATCAATTTTTCTCTGACAAATTAAGGGGTTAACCAACCCTCCCCCGCTACCTACCTAAGAGGCCTAACCACTTTCCCTGGTGCAACTACCCCCACACTCCACGCCAATGCTACCCATTAATTGGCACAGTGTTAAAGCATGCCCATATAATATGGACATGCTTTCCCACTATAGCATAAATGGGGAAGCTAAAAAATAAATAAAAAGGCACAAAATAAAACAAATTACATAGAAAATAAACACATTACAAATACCAAGAAACCAATTGATTGGCACTGTGGTACATCATGACCATATATTACATATAAAACACACCAAAAATAAACCACAATTAAAAAGCAAACACCAAAAAAATAGAAATAAAAAATAAAAGCAAGCATTTGCCAAAAAATGCATTGCTCATCAATGTATGTATGTATGTATGTATGTATGTATGTATAGCCCTAAAGGGACATAGATAAATACATTAGCAATCAATATACAGTGAAAAATCCTGAAAATTTAAAATAACATATATTTAATGGTTTTTCTTACCTTTAGGTGTCTTCACCCTCCGATTCCAGCTTTCTCAGGAAGCTCTCGACCAAAGACGCCATGATGCTCAGCTTCAGGTAAGTTGTATATTCTTTTTGTCTGTCTTCTGTTCTGTATTATAATCCATTCCAGGGGGCGGAAGTTGTCCAGTCGGCTTCTTGAGGTCAAATGAGATGGAACAGACCTTATACAAGGCCTGTGATGTCACATTTTACTGTCAAATGAAACATCTCCAATCCTATTGGACGATGTACCATGTGACATAACCACTTTTTTTTTAGGATGTGAGTCATGCAAAGGGAGGGAAGCCAGCCAATCATGAAGGCTGTGCTTACCCCCCCTTTAAGATGACGTCACCAAAAACAAGATGTCTACCGTCACATGGTTTACTCCAACCAATCAATCAGATTGTGAGATATACCATTGTGAGGCATCAAATAGTATATCTCACAATCTGATTGATTGGTTGGAGTAAACCATGTGAAAGAAAATTTCCACTGGTGAGATACTGTAGTGTTATCACTGCTTTGTGAATAGCAAAGCAGGCAGTATCGCGCAATAAGGGCATTTATCGACCATTAAACCATTTATCACAGCTTTGTGAATAGGCCCTTACTATGCTTATAGGAGTTCGTGGAAGTGCATTGCTTCATTCAGATTTGCTACGTTGGTGCATTACATTTTTTTTAGAATACATGATATTTTGAGTTATTGAAAAGCTTTGTTGAGCAGGAGACCTGGTGCAGCCTCCCCCTTATCTAGAAATATAAAGCCTTTTACCTGACCCCAAGTGGAGCTCATAAGAAAGAAGATTTCATTAAACATATTGAGCAGCTTCAGAAACTTCACGTCCTCGTACTCGTACCGGCTCCCAAAGACAACAGAGCAGATGACATTGGAGACAGCCTGCACGACGATATTAGTGGGATTGACTGGTGATTCTGGAGTGGAGAGAAAATGTTACTTCTTTTTGCAAGATAATGGAATGAGATTTCAGTCTTAGATTAGTCACACAGTACATTGCTGTCAAAGTCTGCAGAACCAAATAAGTGAGAGTTGTGAATTCTGGATCAAAATAAATACTGTTTTCATTGAAAAGTTCTGACATGTAATAGTGAAGTTTAGTTGACAACCCATGTAACAGTGCACAGTTTTAGCAGCTGTATTGGTCCTAGAAATGTGTAGGTTTATTGCTGGTGTAGTCACGCAATATCAAAGTTTTTATTATAGTCTGTATGACTGATGCAGACACATGCAAGGTCTTGAAATCTTGTGAACACACTGCATCTGTGTAGAAGTCTCATGCTGGTTTATTACATGGTATTGCAAACTGCAGCTACAGTAATGTAACTACAGTAATTAGTATTTTCATATTTACATATGTCGAGGGTAGACAGGGAAAAGGGATTTACTGATGAACATTTCTCCAAACCAGTCTATCATTAAAAAAATATTGGATAATTGGAAACTAAATGATGTATTTCCTATTAAATTTGGTGGAAAAAACTTACATAAACACATTAACTTTGAGAGCAGATGTACTGTAGTGATTACCCAGTCTGTACAGTACTTCGCTACCTGTTGGGAGGCTCAGATGCCCGTAGAATCTTTAACCTTTTAGAATATTTAGGATCCTCTTGTTTCTATGCCAAGCAGCTTTGATTTCCTTTGCAGACCACTAGTTTAGAAACGTTGTGGTAGAGTGTAATACAGCAGAGCAAATGTACAGTAGCACCCACAGAGCCTTAATATGACACTAAGGCTAAGGCCCCGCACCCAGAGTCAGCGCGCCCGCACTGCAGACAGGCGGGGCGCTGACATACACAGACCGCGATATGCGGTCTGTAGGGAGCGGGAGCCGGAGCGGGAGGTGGGCGGGAGTGGGAGGTTTGAGCGGGAGGGGGGGCGTGGCTTGAGCAGAGGGACCCGCTACTCTCCCCCCTCGGCTCGGGTAAGTAAAGCAACACACACACAGACAGAGGCAGGCACTCAGGCACACACATACATACACACACACACACACACACACACAGACAGAGGCAGGCACTCACGCACTCAGGCACACACATACACACACACACAGACAGGCACGCACGCACTCAGACACACACACAGAGGCAGGCACTCAGGCACACACATACACACACACAGACAGGCACGCACACACTCAGACACACACACAGACAGGCACTCACGCTGCTGTCACTCCACACTCCTCCCTGCTCCCCGAAGCCTCTCCTCCTCCCGAAGCCTCCCCTCCCCATTGGCTCACAGCCACACCACGTGACGCGTCAACGCTAGGGAACACCATTATCTTGTATCCCATAGCGGCTGACGCGCCACAGCGTGTAGTAAGCTGTGCAGCCAGGGGGGACCGGGACCGGCTCCGCAGGATTCCCCTGCTGGTGGGGAACTCGCGTGTTGCCGCCCGCGCCACTGAGCGCAGCGGGACCGAGGCCTTAGACTCCCTGCTGCAGTTAATTTCATGCTAGATGCTTAGTCAGTTACAGTAACAGCTGTTTTTCACACTTACTGCTGCGGCACAGTTTATTCGAGCATTTGCCCGTTCTGTGCCGCAGCAGTAGCCTGGCGCGCGCCCGAGAGTGACGGGCGCACGCCGAAGCAGCGGAAGAGCGCCCTCCGATCGGGGCGCTCTCCCTACCGCTGCCGGGTCCGCCGAGTCCCCCGGAACCCCCTGCCGCTGTCCCGCGATCGCGGGACACCAGGGCTCCCTCGGGGAGCCCCTGGACGCGCGTGCAGGGGGCGCACGCTCCCGATGACGCGTGACCGCGCGTCTATGACGCGCGGCACGCCGAGGGGCGGCCACTAGCAAGCCGGGAGATTTCCCGGCTTGCGGTACCGACCACACTTCAATAAAGTGTGTCGGTAGTGTAAATTCCCTTGTTAGTTAAGATAATGTAAATATGTACAGTACAGTATGTAACACAAGTTACAAATTGTTGCAAAATAATGAAATATAGTATTTCACTGTTTAGCTCTACCACCACTGCTGGGAAGCTGTTCTATTAATACACCACATTTTCAATGAAGAATTACTTTGTCACATTTCCCCTGAGCCTCCCACCCCCCACCTTCAGAGCAGGACTTTTGTTCTAGCACTTCTTAGTCTCCAAAATATATGCTTTCCTTCTGCACCTTGTTGGCCTTTTCTACAATGTTCCCCTTTGTTCAAGTGCAAAGAGGTTCAAGAACACATGCTCTAAGCCATATACAAGGTTTGTATAGGAATGCTCTATGTGAACACATAGGGGTCTACTTATTACATTTGTCTTGACAGCAAAACTGGACAACCCCAATGGAAATAAACAGCTTTATCAAAGAACAGGAATACCAATATAGTTTTCTGATATACTGTAATATAAATCTGTTTGTCCCCCTGTTCGGCAACCACAAGACTTTAGAAAATACCCCCCTTTATGGGTCTACATGCTAATGTCTGCCAGCTACAAACTTTAGTAAATAACACCCTTTGTGTGTGATATAATAGTTTTTATTCCATGGATACATGCATGAATTACTTTTCCTCCTTTGACACACATATTCCACAGTGCCAAGTGTGAGGTTCTAATTACAGATATCATTCCAAACTTCAGAACATCTTGGCAGTTTAATGCAATAATATTCTATCCTTTATTTTACATTGGGAATGGCAAAGGTTTACTTTACATTCTATTTAAGTTGGCTACATTGACTTGATTGTTGACTTAGAAAATCTGCTGAATTAGATTTTTTTTAACTACAGTTATTGACAAAGAAACAGAGAAAAGAGGATTGGTGCACCAGTTTCCCTCCGAAATCTTCATTTTATTCACCCAGAAATTAATATACACTGTATATACAGTTGTGTGCAAAAGAAAGTACAACCTCTTTGAATTCTATGGTTTTAAATACCATAAATGTTAAAGTTCATGACAGTATAATTAGAAAAAGACTGAACAAGTATGATTTGTTTGGAACTGTTGCCCATGAAAAGACTCTTCTCTCTAAAAAGAACAGGGCAGCACGTCTTAGGTTTGCAAAGTTGAATCTGAACAAACCACAAGACTTCTGGAACAATGTCCTTTGGACAGATGAGACCAAAGTGGAGATGTTTGGCCATAATGCACAGCGCCACGTTTAGGGAAAAACCAAACACAGCATATCAGCACAAACACCTCATACCAACTATCAAGCACGATGGTGGAGGGGTGATGATTTGGGCTTGTTTTGCAGCCACAGGACCTGTGAACCTTGCAGTCATTGAGTTGACCATGAACTCCCCTGTATACCAAAGTATTCTAGAGTCAAATTTGAGGCCATCTGTCCGACAGCTAAAGCTTGGCCGAAATTGAGTCATGCAACAGGACAATGATCCCAAGCACACCAGCTAATCTACAACAGAATGGCTGAAAGAGAAAAGAATCAAGGTGTTGCAATGGACCAGTCAAAATCCAGACCTCAACCCGATTGAAATGCTGCGGCTGAACGTTAAGAGAGCTGTGCATAAACAAATGCCCACAAACCTCAATCATCTGAAGCAACGTTGTAAAGAAGAGTGGGCCACAATTCCTCCACAATAATGTGAGAGACTGATAGTCATGAAGAAAACGATTACTTCAAGTTATTGCTGCTAATGGTGGTTCTACAAGCTATTGAATAATAAGGAATACTTCGTTTTTCACAATGGCTTCTCCATTTTGGCTTTATTTTTGTTAAATAA